>NW_007245715.1:296432-297631 GCF_000164805.1 Carlito syrichta
CGCCCCCGCCCTCCTTCTCGATGGAGATGAGCGGCGGGAAGGAGATGACGGCCGAGATGACCCACACGGTGACGATGGCGGCCTTGATGCGGCGCGGCGTGCGCTTCAGGTTGTACTCGACGGCCTGCGTGACGGACCAGTAGCGGTCCAGGCTGATGGCGCACAGGTGCACGATGGACGACGTGCAGAAGAGCACGTCCAGCGCCAGGTAGATCTCGCACCAGGCCCTGCCGAAGTGCCAGTAGCCCATGACCTCGTTGGCCAGGGAGAAGGGGATGACGAGCGTGGCCACCAGGATGTCGGCCGAGGCCAAGGACACCAGGAAGAGGTTTTGGGGCGCCTTGAGAGCGCGGCTGGTCAGCACCGCAATGATGACCAGCACGTTGCCAAACACGGTGAGCAGCATGAGCAGGCCGGCCAGGCACACCAGCGTCAGTGTCACCTGCAGGGAGTAAGGGGTGGCCCAGGCGCCGCCGCCCCCCGGAGCCTCGGTCCCGTTCCAGCTCGCATTGCCCGCGTCCGGCTGCAGGGAGCCCATGGGCGGGAAGCTGCCCTCGGCCAGCGGCTGCTCCTGGCGGAACATGAAGGCGGGCACCCGCGCGCCTGGGCCTGCTGCCAGCTGCCTTCCGGCCCGGCGCCCGAGGGTCCTCCTCTTCCTCCGGCGCCCCGCTCGCCCCGCCGCGGCTCACATGGGGAGGCGACGCGGAGAGGCCGGTCCCACTGGAGGGTCGCTAGCAGCCCATGGGGCCCAGCTCCCGCGGACGGCGCCCGGCCCGCGATTCGGACGCTCGGGGTGGGCGCCTTCGAGCTCCGGGCTCCTAAATACACAGCCAAGTTTTATTTCTAAGCGGCGGGAGAGAGTAGGGCGAGCCGATGGGTAAAGAGAGATTTATTCTTCAAAAAGGCAGAACAGAATTCATCGGTGGCCTGATAACTTGGAAGGATGACAGGAAAAAAAAAAAAATATATATATATATATACACATATATATATACACATATACATATATATATAATCTTGTAAAGATATCTCTTTACATATATATCGATATACCTTGACTCTCGAGCCGACGCGAAAGCAAGAGGTCTTACCGTGTGCGAGGCCCGCCCCCACCCCGGGAGGCAGCCGAGGAGGGCCGATGCGGGCTCGGGGTCCTAAGTCTGTCTCCTGATATCCCCGAAGCAATCACCGACTCCCTC
>NW_007245715.1:298126-326794 GCF_000164805.1 Carlito syrichta
AGCCGGCGTCAGCCCCCACGTGGGAAGCCGACCCTCCCCCGCCCCTCGCGCCACCCCTCCGCGGGTCTAGCGCCCGCGCCCCGCGCCGGACCAGGCGAGCGTGACCCCCCAGGCAGGACCGGCTCCTGGAAGAGGCGGGGACTTGGATCCAGCGGCTTTAAGAGAGACCCCGGCGGAGTGGGGAGCGGCCCCTGCTGGAAGTCGGCCCGGCAGCTCCGTGCCGGCCCAGCAGAAAGCACTGGGCACCCATGAGTGCTCCCAGCCAGCTGGGTCCCGGGAGGAGAGGGTGGCAGGGAATCCCGGCCCGAATCGGGAGAAGCAGCCCCAGCGAGGGGTCGCATCTGGAGCAGTCCAGACCCGGGCCATCTCCCGGCGGTCGGGACGAGAGGGGTCCTGGCGAAAGACGGAGGCGGGGGTTAGGAGGGAACCCCAGGGACGAAATGGGCGGCACCCCCTGGGGAATGGGTGGGTCAAACGTCAGACCTCCGCTTGGGGAAGGAAGAGCCACGTGTCCTCCCAGCCTCTGAGCTGTCTGCGGGACACTGCTGGCCGGTGGTCTGGACCGCACCCCCTGAGACGGCGGTGGGGAGGGGTCCAGGAGGCGGAGGCAGAGCGCCACGGCAGAGCGAGGGAGCACTGACACCTGCTGGCCGCTCGTCGTCACGGCGGGGAAGCGGCCCGCTGACGCCGGCACCTCCTCCCGTTTCTCGGGTCCTCTGCATACGGCACCTTCTGCCTCGGGACAAGTTTGGGCCTAAGATCAGGAAAGGAGAGCCCAGACTTTACATTGAACCTTGTCATGTTGCAGAAATCTTCCTCAATCAGATAACTCTCGTGTATCCACCCCTGGCGGAAGCGGAGGCTTGTCTAACAAAGTCACATGGGGCGGGCTCAGCAGACACCCCAGGCCAGGTCTGGCATCCCCCCCTGGACCGGCACAACCCACCCTTCCAGCCGATCCGAGAGGAGGCTGGACTCTGCCCCTCTGGTTGCCTGGCTCTGGCCTGCTGAGAAGCATGATGTCTTTGTTGAGGCAGGAATGCTAGACTACACCCCACTCAGATGCACACACTGTCTTTCAGTAAGGGGAGGATGCTGGCCAAGGAAGAGGGAATATTCTCCGTGCTCTCTCTAATAAGAACAGCATGGAAGTGGGTGCGCAGCAAGGTTTTCCATGTGTGCTAGATGTCCTGGGATAGATTTCAGCTATCACTAGCCTGCACTGTGCTAGCGGCACTTTTCAGATGAGCAGCAAGCAATTTAAGGGTAAAGCCCAGGAGGATAGGAAATGTCAGCAGGACAGAAATTAGACCTCAAGAAAAGTAGTCTTATTTAAAGAACCACTAAGCCAAAATACCTTATGTAGTCACCTAAGCTGAAATTTCAAGGATGGAACAGACTGCCTCTCTGCACAGACAGCTCAGGTCTGGCTGGGGGCCAAGGACTAAATTAAAAGCCTTGAGCATCACCTTCAATCCCAGCTGAAGTCTACAGCCTCCACCAGTGATTCAGTTATTGATGCTGATGCTCTTCATACAGATAGTCTCAAAGTCTGTACTTTCCAAAGTATTTCACAGAAGTCTCATTTGACTTCAGGACCTTTATCTCCCAATCTTCACCTAGTGGGATGACTTCCCCTTCTAGTCTTGGTTCTGAGGAGCCTTGCTAATCCCCCTTTCTGAAGAATCTCAAGAAAGCTGAGAAGACAGAGTTTCCTCCCTCTGTTACATCAGTCATTTCCCAGCTTCTGCTGAAGTCTTTGATCAGAGTCTCTTGGCAGGTAGCAGGGAAGTTGCCAGAAGGCTCAGTTGGAAATGTGACTACACCCAATTTTGCATAGCACCCAGAAGTCCCAAACTTCAAATATGAATGCTAAGAGAGGCAAAAACCAAAGCCCATGGCAATCTAGGTTGTGCTGTGCTGTTCCAGAACTTGAGTGCTAAGTCTTCATGTCTCAGCTCCACCCCACCTTCTAACACACTGCTCTCCTTCCTGTCTAATTCCAGAAACAAAGGGAAAACACAAACAAGTCTACATTGCTCTTCTTTCTTGAAATGTCTGCTGCCAGCCTGTGTATGACACCTCTTGTCACATTTTCTAATTGCTTCCCCAACAGCCAGTTAGTTTCTTACTCCCAGATTTGGAGCCTTTTTTCCTAAAATGGAAATAGATCTTTCAAGGAGCTAAGAACCCTGAGGCCAGTGCACAATGATTATTAATAATAACAATCACTACCTTTTGTTAAGTATCATAAAGTATGCATCATTCGTAGGCTCTATACAGAGCCCCCTTATATAGAGAGTTCTTCCTCCTGTCATATGTTTCTTTTTACCACAGGTTCTGCCTCCTCAGCTTGTCACATAGAGTCAGTATCTCTGAGGTTTGAAAAGCTACATGAACACCATTAATTTTTGCTAAATGGCATGTTATGCTAGCTGAGTGAGACCGCTGAGCAGAGATACATCCATGAAGACAATAATTCTCAACTAAGCGTGTATATCAGCATTGCCTGGGAAGATAAAATACACTTACCAACATCCTATCAGGGAATTTACAATTCATCAAGTCCAAGGTGGGATGCAGCATGCATATTTTAACAGAGCTCCTTGGGGGATGCTGATGTGCATACCCTGCTGAAGACTCACCACCCAAAGCAATAACTCTTGGTGAGGGGGCGTTAGGAGTGATGAGCTAGTGCCCTAGTGGGGCCAGGAGAGAGTGTCCAAATCGCCTGGGAAGCCAACCTGAGCTAGAAAGGATGGGCTCCAGATTGAGACTCGCTGCCCTGGGCCATTGGGGCTGATGGTACTGTGTCACAGCCCTCCAGGCATCTGGAGCAGAGTAGACAGTTGAGAGCCATCAAAAATTGAAGGTTAGCCTTGATGACCTGACGAGAAGTCACTCTGGGCACACGAATGGGAGTCCATAATTATGTCTATTATTTTTTCCATATTTTAAATCTGGCGATAATTCCTAGTATCAAATTGTAAGATCATTTCCTTACAGTTGTTTGTTACAAGCTATGAATAACTCAAAGGAAGACAAGCCTCCAACAAAGAAAGGTGCTACCTGGTTTTCATGATTATATACAAGCCAAAGCTCACTAAAAGTTTTCATATTCTCCTTTTATAAAATTTATTTTATTTTAAAGATGTGGAGTACAATACTGTTTATTAACACGTGCCTGGCACAATATTGAGCAGCTTATAAACTATATATTATATAATTCTCAAAACAATCTTATAACATAGATATTATCTATCTTCATAGATGCGGAAAACAAGGTGAGATGCTAAGTAAACTTCCCAGCTAATAAGTGGCAGGGACAGAGACCCATTTTTCTGATTGTAAGCCTGACAAGCTTTCTAGCTCCCTTACTGTGAATCTCTGCCCTCTACAGCACTGCCAAAGGAGAACCTGAAAGAGGTCCATCAGAAACAGGAGTATTGACAAGTTGGCAAATCCTCCCTCTCTCTCTGTCCTCCCAGGCTGTTGGTGGCAATAGAGCAGGACAGTGTGGGGCAAGATGTATTCCTTCCTTCCACAGCTGATGCCTACTCTTGGAGGCAGCACCAGGCACGCTTTATACAAGACTGCACAACCCAGCAGGCTGATGGAGAGCAGGCCCTACACTGACTGGTTAGGCACCCCTGGATTGCTGACCTCTCCTTGGTAGAAACAACCTCTCCTTCTCACATTTTACTATAGTTTAGACATACTTTTATTATTCTAGCTCACCTGTTCATTTGTACAATAGTCTGCAAAAGGAAAGGACTTTTTCATCTTTGCATTCTCAGAGTACATCTAAAATAGGCTTTTAAAAATCGTATTTCTGAAACCTACCCCTTAGAGATTCTGATCCCGTAGGATGAGGGTGGGGCCTGAGCACTTGGATGTCTAACAACTACCTGAGTAATTTAATCAATACTAAAATGTAAGTCACACTAGTGTGGGTACTTGATAAATCTTTGTGTGATGAATTAATTAATGGCTTCTACTTAAACAACGAGGCTACCAAAGAGGTAGAAGGCCCAGAAGTCAGTGACTAAGATGGCTAGCATTTCTTTCCAAAATCAGGATTCCGTTGAGGTTCTTTTTTCTTTTTCTTCTTCTTTTTTCTTTCTTTCTTTTTTTTTTTTTTTTTTTTTTTTGAGAAAGCAGGATTTATTGAGAGGACAGAAAAGCTTCCACAGTGGAAGGGGAGAGGATAGTTGAGGTTCTTAACTAGTTCATGGATAAAGGTAGAGAATTAGCTCATTCTATCTCTCTCTTTTTTTTTTCCCCAAAAGGAACATGTAAGTAGATGTTCTATTTATAGCTATCAACTAGGCAATTTACCAGTAAATGAAAGCTTCCTATGCTAATTAATCAGTTTTTCCTGTACTTATATCTGAAATTAAAGTGTCAAGCAACACCAAAATGTGCCTTGGCTTCTCTGACTTGGTGACTTTTTGGGGAAGTTGGGTGGGAGGGAATATTAATTGCTCACTTTTGTTTTTGAAGACTCTACTATCTAAGAGAAAATAACATGATCCATCAGCTCAGACTCCTAGGCTGTGACAAAATTCTCATAAATAGAAATTAGGCCCCACATGTACGCAAGCACAGACCACGCACCCCCACAGACACAGATTGTACTTAAACACACATTCTCACACGTCTGAACATTATGAGCAGGTGGGAAACACAATGTTCCCACTACTACCCAAGCCATGCGCACAGCTGGAACCTAATGCTGCAGGAAGCTACAAACATCTGTCAACTCACTATATTGCTGACAAGGGGTTGGAGGGGGAGTCACTAGGGAAAAATCTATTGCTTCCTCTGAGCTATAATTTAATTCTTCCACCTTTGTGTACCTTTGCTGGAGCCCTTGGGAATCCCACTGTAATTGATGGCTAATGGAAGCCAAAAGGAAATCACCAACTCCAAGAGGGTTGTGAGGAGCTGCCTTACTCCCCGCCTGCCACGTTCTTTATTGCTGACTGCCAGCTCAGTCTTGCCATGCAAAAACAAGCGACAGGTCCGGCCACCACCTTCATCTCTGTCTAAGGTGCTAGCCCATCCTGCTCCAGCCTGAAAACTTAAGCCAGGTGTTTTTTATCTCTGCAAGGGCCTCTGGCCAAGACCAGAAAGACAGCAGGTGGTGCCAAGATCAAGTCCACATTGAGGATGCCAAGAAAGGTCAAGATCCCAACTGGCTCTTTGCTGCTGCTCCACCCTGCGGGGCATGTTTGTATTTCCACTATAATGTGACTTTTGAGAGTGCATGTCTACACAGAAAGCTTAACATTACCTACTGCAGTCTTCCAGATCAGGCCTCACAGATAAGTGACCTTTCCCACCACACCCAGATGAATTGTCTTGCTTGCTTTGTCTGGAAACAAGAGGAAAAGAACCTTGAACCAGTTATGGTGAGCAGTGGTTATTTGTTCTCAAGTATAGCAGGTGAGCTAGAGCTGCTGGCTTTGGGAATCAGGGATACATTTGTCACGAACACTAATAACTCTTAAGCTAACCTTCCATTAATCTAATTAGGTGAGGTGAATTACCCTTCACATTTACTCAAAGAAACCATGGAGACATCATGCCTGAAACACACACATACACACACACAATTTAAGAGCTGTTCTGGCCATCCCTGTTCCCTGGAAATGGTCATTTTTTCCTATTCTCCCTAGTTGATGACATTAATCACAAACTCTTCCTTTCTAAAGGGGCCCCTACCTAAGAGGTCCTGGGAGGCATTCAAGTGAAGACATTAAGAATTTGGGCTTTGGAGTAAGATAAACCTTGGTTCCGGTCCCGCTTCTGCTATTTAATAGCCATATTTACTTAACTTCTCTAGACCTCAGTTTCCTCATATGGAAAATGGGAGAAATAGTTTTACACACCTAATGCCATACCCTCATATGAAGACTAAATGCGTGAAATACATAACACCATGTTGGGTTTAACTGTTTCTCCATAAACATTAGGTACATTATCTTTTTTGGCAGCACTTTTTCCCTTATTAATCTGAAACTCCCTGAAACAGATGCAAACAGATTCTAAGATCTGCCCACTTTAAGTGTGTATAGTTATTAAGAGAAATAAGAATTAAAATGAGAAATAAGTATTAAAATCTAAATAAACAAAATTAAAGTGGGAGATATTACTTTAAGAAGTTTTAATTCATATTTATTACATTTGTCTGTGAGAGACAAGAGAGGAGATAGAAGCGGTTGGTTTTGAGCTGTTTATAATATGTGAAGAACATAAACATACAGTAATTGAATTATCAGCTACCAAAAAAGAGGCACAAACACCAGTGAAGTTCAGAGAACCAAAAAATTTAACATAATAGAAAAACTCTCCCCACAGAATCATTATTTCTAAAATTTGCTACAGATGTTAACTGGAAATTGCCTTCTTGGGAAGCAACTGAAAAGCAGGATCCATGTCTGTGTGTTGCTTTTGAGTCAGATATAGCCTTAGACTGGGAGTGTAGAAAGTGCCTGGAGAAAGCGAGGGAAGTCCGAATCTTAAGGCTGATGGAAACTTCGATTAAATAGGATAAATAGGCAAATGCTGCTTTAGGCTGCTTTATTTTGCAATTTGAGTCAACTCAAACTTGCTAAAATAGAACAGAAAATGGATTGATTCAGGAAAATGAAATTTATGTTAAGCCGGGAGCAGAACTGACTTTGGGCAGTTCAATATTGTCACTAAAAAGCTGATATCTTTCTATTTGTGGAGAAAAGGGAAGGGATTAAACAAATACATAGAGAGGAATACATATAAGGAACCATGTAATCCTGTTCCCCTTTAAAAAAAAAATACACACACACACACAGACACACACACACACACACACACACACACACACACACACACACACACACACACACACACATATATGGGAAAGAAGCTGCCTTCCTTTCTCTCAGCACTCCAGTTTCCAGAGTCTGTTGTTGTGAAGCTGAGATAGACCTCTAGTTTCCTGTTTGGGGATTCCATGAGATTCCAGGGCCCACACGCCTCCTCTTTTTGAGTTGGTTTCTATTCTGTGCCACCAGAATACTTGACCGTAATGAATGCTAGAGCTTTAATTTCACAAGAATAATTATTTAAAGTCTTCAATAAACTAGATTCAGTGCTAGACATTGATAACAATCACCAACAAGACGTCATTTCCAAGTCTATACACTGTGAAGTCTTTGAGAGGAATCTTTTCTATTAACCTCACAGACACTTAAACGATCTAAATAAAATAATAGAACTTTTTAAAAAATGAACCAGATATTTCTAGCAATGATGGCATTCTAAGTTCAAGCTTTTTTCTTTTTCTTTTTTCTTTTTTTCCTTAGAGATGGGGCCTCACTATGTTGCCCAGGCTGGCCTTGAACTCCTAGGCTCTGGGGATCCTCCCACACAGTAGGGACTACAGGTTTGTACCACCATACCTGTCTTAAATTCAGACTTTGAAGCACCCCTTTGTCCAATTCTGTAGAAATTATAGATAAACTAAAGAAAATATTTTAAAAAGACAGACCCAATCTTAGTACCAAACAAGATGCCTACTATAATCTTTCTGTCCCACTAAACATAACTAAAACATCTGAGAACTACAAAAGCAGCTACCTAAAAAGTAGCAGGCAGAGTAGGAAAAGGAAACAAAAATTGAGGAAGAAACACAAGAGTTTCCTTTTTTTTTTTATCTTTCATCTCTCAAATTTGACCCACAGAAGGCCTCAATTGTAGGATTAAGCAGCAGGTATGAACAACTAAAACAGAGAGAGAGAGAAACTCCATCTTTCTGGCAGATAACTGGGGAAAGTTTTACTGTAAGATGGAAAATGTAGAGAGACTCTCTGGAGTTAAAAAAAAAAAAAAAAAAATACTCTTCTGGCCCTGCCACTAGAGTAGCTCCAATAGGCTAAATGTGTGGCAGCAGCATAAGCAGCTAAAATTTTAAGGAAAAAAAATTGTTTTCTGCAGAAGAAACAGGGAGAGAAAGACCCTGTGCTCTGAAGAGAAGAGGTGGAGGAAAGACCTTGGAATTCATTTTGGGGTTTTTTTGTTGTTTTGTTGTTTTTTTCTTTAACCACTCTGCCTGAGGATGGGCTTAGTCATGCTGAACCGGGTGGCAGGACCATGGGAAACTAAAATTCCTAAAGAAACCTGTCTTTCTGTCCAGAGGAATGGGAGGGACAAGGGGTCCATGGGAGGCCAAGAGTGCATGAGAAGAGAGCTGGAGAAGGGAATTCTCTAAATTCTGTCTGAGCTGGCACAAGCCCCAGGTACTCACAGGAGCTGTGCATGTGTGGAGCCAACAGCATGCAGCATAGCAAAGGTGTGTGTCCTGAACTTTGGAAACATCAGCCACAAAAGGAGAGATAAAAGCTGTGTTTTGAAACCAGCTGCTAGGTTGATTTCCTGTGAAAATAAACCAAACAGATTTTTACAGGACCCAGAGTAACAGTCACAGTCCAGTATGTTACTCAACATACAAAAAGTCAGATAAATTTTTTGCGGCGGGGAGGACAATGAGCAGATGTTTAACCTGAGATGTTAGGATTAGTTATCTGACAGAGTTTAAGAAGCTAGGCTCCAAGAGGTAAAGGAAAATACTCATGAAATAAACAAAAAATAGGAGTTTTCCGCAGAGAAATGGAAACTATAAAGAGAACCAAATGCAAACTTTAAAGCTAAAAAATTTAAAACTCACTGAAAGAGCTCTGTATTGGTTTCCTAGGGTTGCTGTTACAAATTAACACAAGCTGAGAGACTTAAAATAACAGAAATGTGTTCTTCCACAGGCTTAGACCCTAGAAGTCTGAAATCAAGGTATCATCAGGGTAACACCTCTCTGAAAGCTCTAGTGGAGAATTCTTCGTGCCTCTTCTAGTTCCAGATAGCTCCTTGCATTCCTTGGCTTGTGATTGAAGGCATCACTCCAATCTCTGCCTCTATCTTCATATGGCCTTCTTCCCTCTTTGCTTCTCCATACCCAAATTTTCCTCTCCTTTCTCTTATAAAGACACTAGTCATCAGATGTAGCGATTACTCTAAATCCAGGATGATTTCATCTTGAGATCTAACCAATTACATCTGCAAAGATCTCTTTTCCAAATAAGGTCACATTCCAAGGTTCTGGTTGAACATGAATTTGCGAGGAACACTATTCAACCCATTACAGGCTCAATAGTAAAATGATGACAGAGGAAAAATTCAGTGAACCTGAAGATAAATCAACAGAAACACTAACGAAACTTGTTCAGTCTGAAGGAAAATAATACCAAGAGAAAACTCGGGACCTCATGAATGAAGGAAGAACAATGGAAGACCAAGGAAATAGTTGGTGTACTCGTTTTCTAGGGCTGCCATACAAAGTACCACACACTGGGTAGGTTGAACAATATAAATTTTTTGTCTTATGGTTCTGGATGCCTGAAGTCTAAGATCAAGGTGTCAACAGAGTTTATTTCTTCTGAGGGCTGTGAGGGAGATTCTGTTTCATGGCTCTCCCTCCTCTTTGATATTCCTTGGTTTGCAGCTGTAGCACCCTGGTCTCTGCCTTCTTCACATGGTGCTATCCCTGTGTATATGTCCTTATGCCCCAGTTTTCCCTTTCTATAAGGACATCCATCATAGTGGACAAGGTCTTGCCTTAAAGAACTCATTTTAACTTGATTACCTCTGTAAAGACCTTACCCCCAAATAAGGACCTTCTGAGATACTGAGGATTACATTGAGTCTATAGATTGCTTTAGGTAGTATGATCATTTTAACAACATTAATTCTTCTGTTCTGTGAGCATGGGATGTCTTTCCACTTGTATCCTCTTCAATTTCTTTTATCAGTGTTTCATGGCTTTTTGTTTTGGGTGTTCTTTTTGTTGTTGTTTTTGCAGAGGTTGTTCACTTCCTTGGTTAAAGTTATTTCTAGGATTTTTTGTAGCCATTATAAATGTGATTGTCTTCTTGATTTCTTTTTCAACTAGTTCATTGTTTGTATATAGAAATGCTACTGATTTTGTGTATTGGGTTTTGTTGTTGTTGTTTTCGAATTGGAGTCTCACTCCATCGCCCAGGCTAGAGTGTAGTGGCACTCTCATGGCCACCCCAGCGTTGACTTGCCAAGCTCAGGTGATTCTTCCACCTCAGCCTTCCAAGTAGTTGGAACTATGGACGTGCACTACCATGCCCAGCTAATTTTTTTCATTTATTTAGAGATGAGGTCTTGCCAAATTGCCCAGGCAGTTCTCAAACATGTGGGCTCAGGCAATCCTCTCACCTTGGCCTCCCAAAGTGCTGGGATTATAGACTTGAGTCACCACTCCTGGGCTATTGGTTTTATATCCTGCAACTTTATTATACTGGGGTACATTTTTCCTACACCTAATTTATTGAATGTTTATCATGAAGGGATGTTGAATTTTATCACGTGCTTTTTCTACATCTTTTGAAATGATCATATGGTTTTTGTCTTTCAGTCTATTGATGTGATATATAATGCTTATTGATTTGCATATGTTAAACATTCATGCATTCATCCACTTAGTCATGGTGTATTATCTTTTTGATGTGTCTTTTTAATTCAGTTTGTTAATATTTTGTTGAGGATTCTTGCATCTGTGTTCATCAATGATATTGGCCTGTAGTTTTCTTTATTTGTTGTGTTCTTGTCTTGTGTTTTTATCAGGGTTATACTGGTCTCATAGACTAAGGCTTCAATTTTTTTTTTTTTTTGAATAATTTGAAAATAATTAGTATTGACTGTTCTTTAAAGACTTGGTAGAATTCAGTGGCACATTCATCCAGTCATGGACATTTTTTATTAAAAGACTTTTTATTACTGATTCAATCTCATTACTTGTTATTGGTCTGTTTGGGTTTTCTATTTCTTCTTAGATCAATTTTTGTAGGAGATATATATATATATAATATATCTCCTACAAAAATTGATTATATATATAGAAATTTACCAATTTCCTCTATGTTTTCAAATTTAATGTTGTACAGTTGTTCATGGTAGTCTCTAATGATCTCTTGTACTTCTGTAGTATCTGTTATGATGTCTCTTTTTTTCATTTCTGATTTTATTTATTTGGATCTTCTCTTTTTTTCTCAGTCTAGCTAATGAAGTGTTGATTTTTTAGTCTTTCCCCCAAAAAAACCAACATTTTGTTTGGTTGATCCTTTGTATTATTTTTCTAGTCTCAATGTGATTTATTTCTGCTCTGGTCTTTATTATTTTTTCTTCTGCTAATTTTGGACTTGATATTTTCTTGCTTTTCTAATTTCTTGAGATGCATCATTAGGTTGTTTATTTGAAGTTGCTCTTGTTTTTGATACAGACATTCATACTATAATTGTGCCTCTTAAGACTGATTTTTACTGTGTCCCATAGGTGTTGGTATATTGTTTTCTTACTTTCATTTGTTTCAAGGAATTCTTAAATTTCATTCTTAATTTATTCTCCTATTGGTTGTTCAAGAGGATGGTGTTTAGTTTCCACATATTTGTATAGTTTTAATTTTTCCTCTTATAACATTGTGGTCAGATTAAATAGTTTATATGATTTTAATGTTTTCTTATTTTTTGAAACTTGTCTTATGCCCTAACATATGGTCAATGTTGAACAATTTTCCATGTGCCGATGAAAAGAATGTGTATTTGCAACTATTGGGTGAACAGTTTTATAAATGTCTGTTAGGTCCATTTGATCTATGGTACAGTTTAAATTTAATGTTGATTTTCTGTCTAGACTATCTATCCAATGCTGAGAGAGGGAGGTGTTGAAGTTCCCAACTATTATTGTGTGGGGGTCTATCTCTCCCTTCAAATCTAATATTTGTTTTATATATCTGGTTGTTCTGATATTCGGTACATAAATATTCACTGTTATATTTCCTTGCTGAATTGATCCCATTTTTATGATATAATGTCCTTCTTTGTCTCTTTTCACAGCTTTTGATTTGAATTCTGCTTTGTTTGATATAAGTATAGTTACTTTGTTTGATATAAGTAGGAGTAACTATTGGTGGGAGTATAGATAGTCTATTTGTGCAGACTATCTTTTCTCATTATTTCACTTTCAGACTATGTGTCTTATTGTAGGTAAAGTGAGTTTCTTGTATGCAGTATACACTTATGTTCTATTTTTCTATCCATTCAGCCAGTCTATATCTTTACATGAAAATTTTAATTCATTTACATTTAAGGTTATTATAGGTAGGCAAGAAATTACTCCTGCCATTTTATTGACTGTTTTCTGATTGTTTTGTATATTCTTTGCTACTTACTTCCTCTTTTAATGTTTACTTTTGTGGTCAGGCAGTTTTCTGTAGTATTAACTTTTGATTCCTTTTTCTTTTGTCTTTGTGTACCAGTTCTACTAGTGAGTTTTATGCTTTTGAATGTTTTCATGATGGTGATTATTGCTTTTTCATTTCCACATGCATGACTCTTTGAGCTGGTATAGTAATGATTAATTCCCTTAGTGTTTGCTTATCTAATGAATAGTTTCTATTTGTCTGTGGAAGAATTTATTTCTCCTTCCTTTCAGAAGTGTAGTTTTGCTGCATAGTATTCTTGACTGGCAAGTTTTTTCTTGCATTGCTTTGAATATATTATCTAATTTTCTCCTAACCTGTAAAGTTTCTGCTGAGAAATCCACTGTTAGTCTAATGGCAATTCCCTTAGATGTGACAATGGTTTTCTCTTGGTGTTTTTATCATCTTTTTTTGTCTTTAACGTTTGACAATTTCACTGTAATGTGCCTTAAAGAGGACTTGTTTGGGTTGAATCTCTCTGGGATTCTTTAAGCCTCCAGACCTGAATGTCTATATCTTTCCTAAGACTTAGGAAGTTTTCAGCTATTGTCTCACTAAATGTGTTTTCCTCTTATTTTCACTTCTCTACCCTTTCAGAATGTTCA
The DNA here is from genome assembly GCF_000164805.1 of Carlito syrichta. NCBI lineage: Eukaryota > Metazoa > Chordata > Mammalia > Primates > Tarsiidae > Carlito > Carlito syrichta. The sequence continues at coordinate 311,051 of NW_007245715.1, forward strand.
TAGTATGAATATGTGTTTGCTTAATGGTATCTCATAAATCCTTTCTTCATTCTTTTTAATTCTTTTTAAAAATTGATCTGCCTGTGTTAATTTCATAAGGCTTGTCTTCAAGTTCAGAAATTCTTTCTTCTGGTTTTGGAGCTTTCACTTGTATTTTTCATTCATTAACTTCTTTGGCTCTAGGACTTCTGCTTGGTTCTTATTTATGATGTCTATTTCTTTGTTGAATTTATTCTTAAAATCATGAATTGTTTTACTGATTACATTGAATTGTTTATGTTTTCTCTTATATGTTACTGAGTTTCTTGAAGATTATTTTCCTTTTTTTTTTTTTTTGGCATTTCACATATTTCCTTATGACTGGGGTCTATTACTAGAGGATTATTGTTTTCCTTTGGAGATGCCATATTTCCTTGCTTTTTCATATTTGATGTATACCTACACTGATTTCCATGCATCTGATGGAAAAATCACCTCTTCCATTTTTATGGAGTAGGTTTTTTGGGATTACTTATTTGTATGGATGGGTCTTAGGGTGTTTGTCTGGTTTGTTGACCTTGCTTCTAGGTGAATGCAGTAGTGTCTTCTCCGTGTAGTTCCTTCAACTATAATTCATAATAGTGACACCTGTGAGTATGTCAATAGCTAGACTGAGAGCAGTAGAGAGTGCAGCCTTGCCTGGGGTGAGCTTGCTGTTTCTCAGGTTTGGGGCTTGGTGTATGCACATGGTAAATCAGGCAACTTGAAATCTGGCTAACTGTGGTTGGGGCCATGGGTCTGTTAACCTGGCTAGGAGTACAAGCATATGTTTGCTTGGCCAGCCTGGGGGTGTGATTGCCAGGATTATCCAGCAGGGTTATTTCTTAGGCCCTTGATGTGGGTACAAGTCCACTCAGCAGGCCTAAGGGCATGCCTGCCAGGGGTAGACCACAAGTCTGTTTCTCAGGCCTGAGATATAGGTGTACAACTGATCTAAGTGTGTGTTTGCTAAGGGGTGGCTCATGGGGGTGTTTCTCAGGCACAGGACATGGTTACATTGCTTCTAGGCTCACCTGAGTACATGTCTGCTGGGGGTGGACCACAGGGTTGTTTCTCAGGTCCCACCACATCTGCATGGCTACTTGGCTGACCTGAAGGCACTCTTTTGATGGGTGACTCATTGGCTGTTTCTCAGGACCAGTATGTGAGTGCAAGGCTGTTTAACCAGTGCAGGGTGTGCCCACCAGGGTCAGCTCACAGAGATATTTCTCAGGTCCAGTATGTGGGCACACAGCTGCTCAGCTGGCCTGGGAACAGGTCCACTAAGGATGGTCCACAGGGCTGTTTCTCAGGTCCAGGTTGTGGTCTCCAAGCTGCCTGTTTGACCTGGGGATGCACCTGCTAGTGATGGTCTGCAGGACTATTTGTCTTTCTGTGCTTGTGGGCACAGAACTGTTGGGAAGACCAGGGGTGTGTCTAGGGGCTGGAGAGGACACTGCAGGGCTGTTTCTCAGGTCCTAAGTGTTGGCGTGTAGCTGTTTCATCAACCCAAAGGTTGTATCAGTTGCTTGGAGGCTCAGGGAACTCTCTCACTTGGGGAAAATGCACAGCCATTTGTCTCACTCAAAAGTGGGATTTCCCTGGACAAGGATTAACAGACTCTTCCACTAGCTGGAAGTACAGTGGCATGAGTTGTTTTTCCTGCTGTGTGAGACTAGAAACACAGCTGATCCAGGTCCCAGACTCTATGGAGCTGGGGTTTTTGTGTTCAGTCACCTGTGTGGACTTAGTGGAATAAAGATGGAGCCCAGTGCCAAAATGGTACTGTGGCTACTGGCCCCCAGAGCAGGACAAACTCCAGATATGGCTCTAGTCTTAAAATGGCACCATGCTGGGGGGTTGGTGGGAGTATAGAATGCACACATTGTGCTCCTATCTAGGGCAATGAAGCTGCCTGAATTCCCAGCAGCTCTCCAAATAGGACTCAGAACTTGCAAGGACTGTGGGATTCTCCTGCAGTAAGGATATTAGTTGTTTGTGGTGGCAATAGGGTCTGGTGAGATGCCTCTGCTTACAGTCTCCCCAAAATTAGAAATCCCTCCTGACTGTAGATAGATCCAGTTCAGTCAGGGGAGATGGGGCTGCAGAATCCAGATGCCTCAACACTTCCTTCCTGTACTTCCAGTCACCACAAGTGCATCTCCATGCCCCCACATACTCCAGCAGTCTCCCTGGAACACTCCAGTCAAATCTTAGCTGTTTATTCTTTGCTTTGTACTTTTTTCTGGGAGGGACAAGCACCAGGAGTCCCTAAACAGCCATCTTGCTGATGTCCCCTGACAACTGCAATTCTAATCTTCACTTTTATGACTTTAATGTTTTCAGATTCCGCATATACATAAGCTCATACAGTTTTTATCTTTCTGTGTATGGCTTATTTCACTTAGTATAATGTCCTACAGGTTTATCTGATGGCAAGATTTCAGATTCCCATAGAAACGCTCACAAAATTGCCCTTGTTGGATGAAAGGAATGAGTAAAAGTATTGTTGTGGTAGAGAAGGTTTCTTTGGTGACGATTTCTGAGCACTTTTCTGCAAAAACTTTGTCTAATTTTCTCAAAACACTTCCAAAATAACCAGATGTTACTGTTCTTTGGTCCTCCAGAAAGTGAGAAAGCAAAATGCTTTAAGCCTTTCAAAAAACTGTTGCCATGATCTTTGTTCTTGACTGCTGTTGCTTTGACTGGACCACTTCCACCTCTTAGCATCCACTGCTTTGATTGTGCTTTGTCTTCAGGATTATATTGGTAAAGCCATGTTTCATCTCCCATCACAATCCTTTGAATAAATGCTTCAGGACTTTGATCTTATGTGTTTAAAATTTCCACTGAAAGGTCTGCTCTCATCTGCAGTTAATATGGGTCCAAACGGTTTTGGCTCCCATCAAGTGGAAAGTTTGCTCAATTTTAATTTTTCAGTCAGAATCGTGTAAGCTGAACAAATTGAAATGTCTATGGTGTTGACTACTGTTTCTGTTGTTAATAATAGGTCCTCCTCAATTGTGCAACAAAGTGAATTTTTTCTTCACAAATTGATTTAATAGTCTGCTGTTCTGGACTTCATCTTCAACATAATCTTGTCCTTTCTTTTTTTTTTAAAGCAGGATTTATTGAGAGGACAGAAAAGCTCTCACAGTGGAAGGGGAACCGAGGGGGATGCCCAATCTTATTCTTTCTTAAAACAAATTACTCTATTTGCCAAACTACTGATTTCTTTGGGGCATTGTCCTGATAAACTTGTTATAAACTATCAATGAATTTACCTTTCCTCCACCTAAGGTTCACCATAAACTTGATGTTTGTTTTTGTTCCAACTTTGACAGAATTCATTTTACTCTGATAGGAGCTCTTTTCTAACCAATGTTTTTTCTTCTTAGTGCCTAAAACTAGATCTTTTTCAAACAAGTCATTAAAAATTAGTATGGGTTTATTTTGGTGTAAAAAAAATTGACATGTATATGTAGTTTTTTACATAGTATGCATTTTCCATGAATTTTTGAAGACCCTGTGTTTGGGGGTTGGGTGTCACATTTTATTTGTCCATTCATCTGTTGATAGAAAGTTGGATTTGTTTCTATATCTTGGCTGTTGTAGGAAGGGCTACAATGAACACTGGGGTACAGATTTTTTTTTTTTTTTTTAGATACTAATTTTATTTCCTTTGGATGTATACATGTGAGTGGGATTGCTGAATCATGTAGTAGTACTGTTTTTAAGTTTTTATTTTTTGATGATTTATAATTAGTTACTGTTCTCAATCATTTTGGTATCCAAATAATCCCAGATTTGGCCTGGGAGAATCCCATCTGACTGGCTCCTGTATGCTTGTGACATATTCTGATCAGTTTTTTGAGCACTTCCTTGCTTTGACTTGACAAGAAGTTTCAGAGATTCTCCTACCCTGGGTTCATTCATTTCTTCCTATTAATGGGGCAATAGAAACCAAGATCCAGACACTAGGAGTGCTCATTGCTACTTAGGTATTTTCATCAGACAGAACTAAGAAATATATGACTGTATATACATATCCATACACATACATATACATAAATGTGTATACAAATACATAAATATATCTTAGGCCAGGCACAGTGACTCAAGCCTGTAATCCCAGCACTTTAGGAGGCCAAGGTGAGAGGATTGCCTGAGCCCATGGATTTGAGAACAGCCTGGGCAACTTGGCAAGACCTCATCTCTACAATAAGTCAAAAAATTAGCTAGGCGTGGTAGCACACACCTGTAGTTGCAGCTACTTGGTAGGCTGAGGCAAAAGGATTGCTTGAGCCCAGCAGATCGACACAGGGGTGGCGGTGAGCAAGCCACTGCACTCCAGCCTGGGCGACAGAGTGAGACTCCAACTTAAAAGTAATAATATATGTATATCTCTCAGAAATCGTGAGATATATACATATATTATTATGTATATTAATATACAAATATTATGTATACTATTACTCCAATTCCAGCCCACTCTTACAGGGCTGTTTTTTGCCTTCCCTCATTCCACATTTGTATGAGCTTTTTTCAGAAGAACCCTGGTTCCTAACAACCTTAACATAGTTACTCATTTACTCAATCTTATAATGCATATAATTTAAGAGTTTCTTCTCCCATATCATCACAAAAAAAGAAACCTATAAAGAGTTCAGAGATGCTAAGCATGCTACATAAAAGAAGCAAGACACAAAAGTCACATATTGTACAATTCCATTTATATGAAATATCCAGAATTATCAAATTCATAAAGACAGACCACAGAAATGTATGCTTGCCAGGAATTAGGAAAGAGGGAGATAGGGAGTAACTGCTTTATGCGTACATGGTTTTCTTTTGGAGCGATGAAAATGTTTTGGAACTAGGTAGTGGTCGTACAACATTATAAATGTACTAAATGCTACTGAATATTACAGTTTAACAATAAATTTTATGTTATGTGTGTTTTTACTTTTAAAAGTTTCAAAAGAATTTGGATGCCAGTCTCTTCTATCCTACAACTCCCAAGATTGTGTGAATATAATCAAATAAGGTTGAATTTGTATGTTTGTTTGCTTCCAGTTTTGTGTGTGTGTGTGTGTGTGTGTGTGTGTGTGTGTGTGTGTGTGTGTGTGTGTGTTTTGTCCTTTACCCTTTCCTTCCTATTTATTTAGTTTTTATTGTTTGGCTTTTGTTTTCCAGATTTATTCAGGTACAACTGAAAAACAAAAATTGTATGTATTTAAGGTGTGTAATGGGATGATTTGATATACATTGCAAAATGATTACCACATATTCATAACTTCACAGGTTCCTCTTTTAATGGTGAGAACACAAGATCTACTGTTCAAGTAGATACAATAGAATATTATTAACTACAGTCACCATCCTGTACATTAGATTTTCAGATCCCATTCATCTTATAACTGAAAGTTTCTACCATTTGAACAAAATTTTCCCATTCTCCTGCCTCCAGCTCTCAGCCCCTGGCAACCACCATTCTCGTCTCTGTTTCTATGAGTTCGACCTTTTTAGATTTGACATATAAGTGAGATCATACGGTATTCATCTTTCTGTGTCTGACTTATTCCGATTGGCAAAATGTCCTCCGGTTTCATCCATGTTGTCACAAATCACAAGATTTCCTTCATTTTTAAAGTGTAATACTATTCCGACTAGAGATGGATGGATAGAATAGGTAGGTAGATAGATAGATAGATAGATAGATAGATAGATAGATAGATAGATATGTTTTCTTTGTTTTTCTTTCATCAGTAAACACTTAGGTTGTTTTCTGACTTTGCGATGAACATTGGAGAGCAGACATCTCTTCAAGAAACTGATTTAATCTCCTTTGGATAAATATCTACAAGTGGGATTGCTGGGTCATCTGATCGTTCTATTTTTAATTTTCTGTGGAACCTCCATACTGTTTTCCATAATAGCCATACCAATTCACATTCTCACCAACAAACAGTATACACGTTTCCCTTTTCTTCACACTGCTGCCAACACTTCTTATCACGTGTCTTTTGATAATTGTCATCCTAACCATTGTGATGGGGTAATCTCATTGTGGTTTTGATTTGCGTTTCTCCGATAATTGGTTGTGTTGCGCATCTTTTCATATGCCTATTTGCCATTGGTATGTCTTCTCTGGGAAAATGTCTGTTTAGGTTTTTTGTCCATTCTTTAATGAGGGCATTGTTGTTGTTGTTGTCGTTGTTGCTGTTGTTATGGAGCTGTGTGAGTTGCTCATATGTTTTGGATATTAACCCTATATCAGATTTATGGTTTGCACATATTTTCTCCCATTTAATAGGTTGTCTCTTCACTCTGTTGTTTCCTGTGCTATGCAGAAAGTTTCCAGTTTGATGTAGTCTCACCGGTTAATTGTTGCTTTTGCTGTTGTGCTTTTGGTATCATATCTAAAAAAATCATTGCTGAAACCAATGTCAAAGAGCTTTTCCCCTATGTTTTCTTCTAAGAGTTTTATGGTTTCAGGCCTTACACCTAAGTCTTTAATACATTCTGAGTAAATATTTATGTATGATGTAAAATAAGAGTCCAATGTTATTCTTTTTATGTGGATATCAAGTTTTTCCAGTAACATTTATTGAAGAGGCTATTATTTCCCCCATTGTGCATTTTTGGCACCTTTGCCAAAGATTAGGTAACCATATATGTGTAGGTTTATTTGAGTTATCTAGTCTGTTCCATCCATCTATGTGTCTGTTTTTATATGCCAGTGTCATACTATTTTGATTACTCTAGCTTTGTAGTATAACTTGAAATCAAAAACTGTGATGCCTCCAGGTTTGTTCTTCTTTCTCAAGATTACTATTCAGGATCTTCCATGGTTTCATATGAATTTTGGGATTGTTTATTTCTATTTCTGTGAAAAATGTCATTGGATTGTATTGATAACTTTGGGTGGAATGAAATCTTAACAATATTAATTCTTCCAATTCATTAAGTTGGGTTATTTTTCCATTTATTTGTGTTTTCTTCTATTTATCTCATTAATTTTGTGGGTTTTTCCTTTTTTAAATTTTATCATAGAGATGTGGGGTACAGGTGAGGATTAACTCCATAAGTAGGCTGCATGCAGGTGAAGTTTGGGTTCCTAAACTGACTCTCACTCCCTCTGATAATGGACCAGGTACCCTTTGTGTGGTCACGTGCCCCCCAACTTTCCTTCCACCCTCCCTCCCATAGCAGTACTTAGTGACTGTCAACCCCTTCCTTTTTTAATGTGACTAATGTTCAGAGTCCACTTATGAGTGAGAACATTCAGTACTCAGTATTTTTGTTTCTGTGATAGATCACTTAGTATGATGGTCTCCTACTCCATCCAATTTACCGTGAAGTCCATGATTTTGTTCTTTTTGATGGCATAATACTTCATTGTGTATCATTAATTGTGTATAGTTTTTAGTGTATAATTTTTTTACTTCCTTGGCTAAATGTCTCCCTAGGCACTTTATTCTTTTTGATGCTATTATACATGAGATGGTTTTCTTAATTGCTTTTGGGGAACAGTTTGTTAACATATAGATATGCAACTGATTTTTGTATGCTGGTTTGTATCCTGTAACTTTATTACTTCGAACAATTTTTTAGTGAAATCTTTAGGTTTTCTATATATAAGATCTTGGCATCTGCTAACAGAGACAACTTAACTTCTTCCTTTAGGATTTGTATGCCTTTTTTTTTTTTTTTTCCCCTAGTTGCTCTGCCTAGACCTTCCAGTAGTGGGCACTCTAGTCTTGTTACTGATCTTAGAAGAAAAGTTTTTCAGCTTTTCACTAAGGAGTATATGTTAGCTTTGGGCTTGTCACTTATGGCCTTTATGATGTTGTGATACAGTCATTCTATACCCAATGTGGTGAGAGTTTTTATCATCAAAGAATGTTTAATTTAGTTAAATGCTTTTTTGTATCGATTGAGATGATTGTATGATCTTTATCTTTCATTCTAATAATATGATGTATTATGTTTATTGATTTGCATATATTGAACCGTTCTTGCATTCCAAGGATAAATCCCACTTAATCATGGTGTAATACTTTTAATGTGGTGTTGAATTTTGCTGATAAGATTTTGTCAAAGATTTTTGCATCTACATTCACCAAAGATACTTGCTTGTAATTTTCCTTTCTTGTAGTGTCTTCATCTGGCTTTGTTATGAGGGTAATGCTGGGCTTGTTAAATGAGCTTGGAAGTGTTCTCTCCACTTCAATTTTTTGGAAGTGTTTGAGAAAGATTGTCATTAATTCTTTAAATTTTTGGTAGAACCCACCCATAAAATCTTCTGTTCCTAAGCTTTTCTTTGTTGAGAGGTTTTTAATTACTGTTTCCATCTCTCTGCTTATTATTGGTCTGTTCAAATTTTCTATTTCTTTGTGAGTCATTCTTGGTAGGTTGCATGTTTCTAGAAATGTACCTATTTCTTCTAGGATATCTAATTTTGGGGTGTAAAACTATTCATGGCAGTCTCTTATAGCCCTTTGTATTTCTGTGGTGTCCTTATAATGTCTCCTCTTTAATCTATAATTTTATTCATTGAGTTATTTATTTTTCTTGGTTAGTCTAGTTAAAAGTTTGTCAGTTTTGTTTATCCTTTCAAAAACAACTCTTAGTTTCATTGATCTTTTCAAATTTTTTACTATTTTGCACCATTTATTTCTGCTCTAATATTTATTGTTTACTTCTTCTGCTAACCTTGGGCTTGGTTTGTTCATCTTTTTCTAGTTCCTTGAAGCATGAAATTTGTTTGGTTGAGATTTTCTTTTTTCTTATGTATTTATCACTATAAACACTGTTTTTACAATAGATTTTTCTGCTTCCTGTACGTTTTGGTGTGCTGTATTTCCATTTTTGTTTCTCATAAGATTTTTAATTTATTTATTTATTATTATTTTGAATTGGAATCTCACTCTCTTGCCTAGGCTGGAGGCTCAGACAATACTTCCACCTCAGTCTTCCAAGTAGCTGGAACTACAGGTACACGCTACCACACCCAGCTAATTTTTTTATTTATTGTAGAGATGAGGTCTCACCAAGTTGCCCAGGCTGGTCTCAAACCCATGGGCTCAGGCAATCCTCTCACCTCAGCCTCCCAAAGTGCTGGGATTATAGGAGTGAACCACTGTGCCTAGCCAAGATTTTTTATTTTTATTTCTTCTTTGACCCTTTTGCTTTTTGGAAATGTGTTGTTTAATTTCCACATATATGTGAATTTTTCAATTTTTCTCTTGTTATTGATTTTTAATTTTTTACCATTTTAGTCAATAAAAATACTTGATATGATTTAAATCTTCTTAAATTTCTTAAGACTTATTTTGTGGTCTAAAAACATGAAAAGAATTATAGAGAATGTTCTCTATGTGCTTGAGAAGAATGTGTATTCTGCTGTTGGATGGAATGTTCTGTATATATCTCTTAGATCCACGCAATCTATAGTATTGTTCAAGTCTGCTGCTACCTTATTGACTTTCTGTCTGAATAATCTATCCATTGTTGAAAATGAAGTATTAGATCCCTACTATTATTGTATTGCCGTCTATTTCTCCCTTCAGGGCTTTTAATACTTTTTAAATATATTCAGATTCTCTGATGTTGAATGCATATATATTTACCATTGTTATGTCCTCTTGATAAATTGACTCTTTTTGTCTCTTGTGATAGATTTTGACTTATAGCCCATTTTTTGTGATATAAGTACAGTTAACCTTCTTCTCTTTTGGTTACCATTTGCATGGAATATCTTCTTCTATCCTTCACTTTTAGCCTATATGTGTCCTTAAACTTAAAGTGAGTATCTTATAGGTGCCATATTGGTAGATCTTGTTTTTCCTTTAAACTCATTCAGTCACTCAGTGTATTTTGAGTTTGATAACTTACTATATTTACATTTAAGGTAATTAAATAATAACTACCAAGATAGAAGCAACAACAAAAAGTCTCCCATCAAAGAAAAACCTAAGACTTGATTACTTCACTGATGAATTCTACCAAAGAACTAAAAAACAACTAACACTATTTTATCCAAACTATTCCAAAAGATTGAATCAAAGGGAATACTTTCAATTTATTCTACATGGTTAGCATTATTCTGAAACCAAAACCAGATTAAGACACAATAAGTAAAAGAAAACTACAGGCCAAGATTTCTGATGAACAATATTGCAAGACTAGGACTCACTATTAGCATTTTTTGTTATCTATTTTGTAGTTTTCTTCTTTCTTTCTTTATGATTTGTTGATTTTTTGTAGTGATATTCTTTGATTCCTTTCTCTTTATTTTTTATGTATCTACTATGAGTTTTTCTTTGCAGTTATCATTGGCTTTACATAAGAAATACTTACAATAACCTATTTATTTTATTTTTTGTTTTCTGTTTTTGTTTAGTAGGAGTCTCACTATATCGCCCAGGCTGGAGTGCGGTGGCATGCTTCCAGCCACCACAGCCTCGATCTGCTTGGCTCAGGTGATGCTTCTGCCTCAGCCTTCCGAGTAGCTGGAACCACAGGTGTGTGCCACCATACCCAGCTAATTTTTTGGTTTATTTTAGAGACGCGGTCTCGCCAAGTTACCCAGGTTGGTCTCGAACCCCTGAGCTCAGGCAATCCTCTCGTCTCCACCTCCCAAAGTGCTGGGATTGAGCCACCATGCCCAGCTATAGTAGTCTATTTTAAGTCCATTTGAAGCTGACAACAACTTAACTTCAACTGCATACAAAAACTCTCCGATTGATGCAATACACTTATCAAGATGCTTTTTCCACTGCTCAAAACAGTTTTTGATGCTGATGGGTTCCTAGAACACTTACCTAGTAGAAGAAGTTTGTACTACAAGGGGCCTGCCCTCCAAAAAGTAATTCTGTTTTTTTGAGGCCGCCCCACAAATGTCTTCTTTTAAGAAGTGTCTGCTGGTGTCCCTTGCCCACTTTTAACGGGATTTTTTATTTGTTTTCTTTTACTTTGTTTGAGTTCTTTGTAGATCCTATATTCTAGACCAAATGGATCTCACTGACATTTACAGAACATTTCCTCCAACTGCTGCAGAATGCATATTCGTCTCATCAGCACATGGAACATCCTCCAGGACAGACTATATGTTAGGCCACAAAATAAGTCTTAAAATTTCAAAAAAATAAAAATTATCTCAATTGTCTTTTCTGACAACAATGGAATTAAGCTAAAAATCAATATCAAGAAGTTTGGAAAATAAGCAAATACATGGAATTAAACAACATGCTTCTGAATGACCAATATGTCAATGAAGAAATTAAGAAGGAAATATAAAAATTTCTTGAAACAATTGAAAATGGGAATGCAACATACCAAAGCCTACAAAATACAACAAAATCAGTACTAAAAGGGAAGTTTATAACAATAAACACCTACATCAAAAAAAGTAGAAAGACTTCAAATAAACAAACTAGTGATATTCCTTAAAGAACTAGAAAAGTAAGAACAAATCAACTCAAAATTAATAGAAGGAAATAAAGAACACAGATTAGAAAAGAAATAAATAAAATAGAGATAAGACCCTCACAAAATCAAGAAAACAAAAAGTTGCTTCTTGAAAAGATAAACAAAATAACAAATCTTTAGCTAGAATAAGAAAAAAGAGAGCAGATCCACATAAATAAAAAGAGACATTATGACTGATACCACAGAGACTTAAAAGATTATTAAGGAGTACTATGAGCAAATAAATTGGAAAACCTAGAAGCAAATAAGTTCCTAGACACATCCAACCTACCAAGGTTGAACCATGAATAAGTAGAAAGCCTCAACAAACAAATAATAACTAACAAGATAGAAGCAGTAACAAAAAGTCTCCCATCAAAGAAAAACCCAAGACTTGATGACTTCACTTATGAATTCTACCAAACAGCAAAAAAAAAAAAACTAACACAACTTTATCCAAACTATTCCAGAAAATGGAATCAAAGGGAATACTTTCAATTCATTCTACATGATTAGCATTATTCTGAAACCAAAACCAGATTAAGACACAATAAGAAAAAGAAAACTATAGGCCAAGATTTCTGATGAACAATATTGGAAAAATCCCCAATAAAATACTAGCAAACCAAATTCAATAACGCATTTAAAAGATCATTATGATTAAGTGCGATTTAGCTCAGGGATGCAAGGATGATTCAACACATGAAAATCAACAAACATAAGACACCATATTAATAGGACAAAAATGACCATTTCAATAGACGTTGGAAAAGTATTCAATAAATTGAACATGTCTTCATAATTAACACTCTCAATACACTGGACTTATAAAGAGCATACTTCAGAACAATAAGGGCCATATTTGACAAACCCACAAGTAGCATCATACCGAGTGGGGAAAAGTTGAAAGTTTTTCCTGCCAAGATCTGGAACAAGACAAGGCTTCCCATTTTCACCACTTTGACTCAACATAATGCTAGAAGTCCTAGTCCAGAGCAATTAGACAAGAGAAAAAGGGCATACAAACCGGAAAGAAAGAAGTCAGATTGTCCCTGCTGATGACATAATTGTATATTTAGAACAACCTAAAGACTATTAGAACTGATAAACAAATTTAGTAAAGTTGCAGGATACAAAATCAACATACAAAAAGCAGCATTTCTATGTCAACAGTGGGTAATCTGAAGGAGAAATCAAGAAAGCAATTCCTTTTATAATATCTACAAAACAAACCCCACCTAGAAATAAACTTAAAGAAATGAGCGATCTCTACAATAAAAACTATAAGTGGATAAATTCCTAGACATATCCATCCTACCAAGGTTTAACCATAAATAAATAGAAAGCCTGAATAGAAAAATAGCTAACAAGATAGAAACAATAACAAAAAGTCTTCCATTCCACTGATGAAAAAATTGAAGGGGACACTCACACAAATGGAACCCATGTTTATGGACTAGAATAATTAATATTGCTAAAATGTCTATACTACCCAAAATCTACATGCTTCATGCAATCACTATTAAAATATCAATGACATTCTTCACAGAAATTTTTAAAAACCTAAAATTTGTATGAAATTATAAAAAGAGGGGGAAAAAAGAATAGCCAAAGCAATCCTGAGCAAAAAATAACAAAGCTGGAGGCATCTAATGACTTAACCCTCAAAATGTACTACAAAGTTATAGTAACCATAACAGCATGGTACTGGCATAAAAAACAGACACATAGGACAATGGATTATAATAGAGAATAGAGAAGTAAATCCACACATTTACAGCCATCTCATTTTTGACAAACCACCAGGACAATGGATTATAATAGAGAATAGAGAAGTAAATCCACACATTTACAGCCATCTCATTTTTGACAAACCACCAAGAACATAAATTGAAGAAAGGACAGTCTCTTCAATAAATGCTACTGGGAAAACTGAATATCTATATGCAGATGAATAAAACTAGACCCCTATCATTATATAAACAAATCAAAATTGATTACAGACTTAAGTAAGACCTGAAACTATAAAACTACTAGAACAAAACACTGAGGCAACACTTCAGGACATTGATCTGGAAAATATTTCATAAGATCACAAAAGCACAGGCAACGAAAGAAAAAACTGACAAATGGGATTGCCTCAAGTTAGAAAGCTTCTGCAGAGCAAAAGAAGCAATCAACAAGCAAAGAGACAACCTACATAATGAGATAAAATATTTACAAACTACTCATCTGAAAAGGAAATAATAACCAGAATATAAAAAAAATTCAAACAACTCAGCAAAAAAGTTTGATTTTAAAATGGGCAAAAGTTCTGAATGAACATTTCTCAAAAGAAGACATACACATAAATGGCCAACAGGTATATGAAAAAATACTAAACATCACTAATCATCAGGAAAATGCAAGTTAAAATCACCCCACGCCAGTTAAAATGACTTTTGTCAAAAAGACAGAAAATAAAAAATGCTGGCGAAGATGTGGAGAAATAGGAAGGCTTGCACACTCTTGTTGAGAATGTAAATTAGTAGAGCCACTATGGAAAACAGTACGGAGGTTTCTCAAAAAACTAGAACTACCATATCATCCAGCAATTCCACTGGTAGGTTTATATTCAAAAGAAGGAAGATCAGTATATTAAACAAATATCTACATCATCATGTTTATTGTAGCACTATTTACAATACTCATATACGGAAGCAACCTAAGTGTCCATCATCTGATAAATGGGATAAAGAAAATGTGACATATAGCCAAAATTGAGTATTATTCAGCTATACAAAAGGATAAAATTCTGTCATTTGTATGGAACTGGAGGACATTATGTTAAATGAAATAAGCCAAGCACAAAAAGACAAATATTGCATGTTCTTACTTATATGTGGAATCTGAAAACACTGATTTCATGGAGATAGTGAATAGAATGATTGTTATCACAGGCTGGGAATGGTAGTGAGGAGGGGGCAATGAAGAGGGGTTTGTTAATGGGTACAAAAATACAGTTAGATAGAAGGAATAAGATCCAGTGTTTGGTAGCACAACAACTACAGTTAACAATAATTTAATGCATATTTCAAAATAGCCAGAAGAGAAAATTTGGAATGTTCTCAACACAAAGAAATGATAATATTCCAATTGCCTAGATGTGATCATTACACATTGTATACTCATATCAGAGTATCGCATACGCCCCATGGATATGTATAACTGTTATACATCCATAAAACCATGTTTAATGTAACTGTTATAGAAGTTTTTATTTAAATTTTGCATAACTGATATATATCCACAAACTTTTTTTGACTTAATTTTTATAAAAGTTGAAATTTGTATTCTACACACTTAGGCCAAAAATCTTAAATTCATCCTCCACTCCCTCTTTCTTTTATATTCACCATCCAATCCTTCAGGAAATCCATATTTAAGAATATATTCAGAGTCTGACCCCTTCTCACCATCTCTGCTTCAATCGCTGTGATCCAAGCCATCAGTGGTTTACTGAGCTTGCCTTCTAATTGCCCTTGTGCCACCAACCACAACTGCCTCTGTATTATTCTCAACACAGCAAATAGCAGTGTTTTAAATACATAATCAAGTAATATCATTCCCCTGTTCAAAATAATGACACAGATATGAAGAACAGCTTTGTCTATGCCTTTTACATATATAAACTTGTTTAATCCTCACATAACTCACACTAGTAGTTAGGTACTCTTATTATCTCCATTTTGGATGTGAGTTAATTTGAAGCACAGAGAGGTGAAATATCTTGCCTAAGGTAACATAGCTAGGAGTGCTGGCTCAATCCCAGCACTTTGGGAGGTGGAGACGAGAGGATTGCCTGAGCTCAGGGGTTCGAGACCAACCTGGGTAACTTGGCGAGACCGCGTCTCTAAAATAAACCAAAAAATTAGCTGGGTATGGTGGCACACACCTGTGGTTCCAGCTACTCGGAAGGCTGAGGCAGAAGCATCACCTGAGCCAAGCAGATCGAGGCTGTGGTGGCTGGAAGCATGCCACCGCACTCCAGCCTGGGCGATATAGTGAGACTCCTACTAAACAAAAACAGAAAACAAAAAATAAAATAAATAGGTTATTGTAAGTATTTCTTATGTAAAGCCAATGATAACTGCAAAGAAAAACTCATAGTAGATACATAAAAAATAAGAGAAAGGGATTCAAGAATATCACTACAAAAAATCACAAATCATAAAGAAAGAAAGAAGAAAACTACAAAATAGATAACAAAAA
>NW_007245715.1:326814-329486 GCF_000164805.1 Carlito syrichta
TTAATTTGAAGCACAGAGAGGTGAAATATCTTGCCTAAGGTAACATAGCTAGGAGTAGCAGAGCCACATTTCAAAAGCTATTCACTTCATTCAGTATAAAAACTGAAGTCCTTAAAATGACTCACAAAGCCTCATGACCTGCTCGCCCCCTCCTCTCCATCTCTTACCTGTTCTTTACCAACTTGTTTCCTCAGCTCCAGCCACACAGGCTTAATTTTTCCTCAAACATCAGCTGTTCTACCTGAAATGTCCTTCCTTTAGATGTAGCCAAACATCATCTCTGTCAGTTCTGATTCAAACAGCACCTTCTAAGCCAAACTTACCCAGACCACCCTATTTGAAATTGCAGCATCTTTTTTTTTAATAGACTGTATGTTTTAGGTTCACAGAAAAATTGAGCAGAAAGTTCAGAGAGTTCTCATATACCCCTTACCACACTCACCCACATCCTCTTTGACCATCAATATCCTGCACCAGACTGACATATTTGTTACAATTGATTAACCAACATTGATACATCATTTTGACCCAAAGCCCGTAATTTACATTAGTGTCCACTCTTGGTGTTGTACATTGTACTGGTTTTGCTAAATGTGTAATAACATGTCTGCCATTATCATACCATAAAGAATAGCTTTACCGCCGTAAAAATCTTTTGTGCTCCACCTAGTCATCCCCCTCTCCCTCCAAACTACTGGCAATCACTGATCTTTATTTGTTTTTCTCAGAATATAATTTAGTTAGACTCACACGGCATGAAGTATTTTCAGATTGTCTTCTTCATTTAGTAATAAGCATCTAGGGATGCTTCGTGTCTTTTCATGGTTTGACAGCTTATTTATTAATTTATTTAGTGATTTCTCACACGCCTCGGGCTCTCTGTGTCACTCTGAGAGGCAGCCAGTGTGTGCGAAAACGGTAAAAGCGACAGAAGAGGTCTGGATGGAGCACTGATGGTACTTGCCACTCCTCCTTCTATAGCTCATTTATTTTAGCCTACAATAATAGTCCATCTTACGAATGTACCACAGGCAGTTTGTCCATCCGCCTATTGAAAGGCATCTTGGTTGCTTGCAAGTTTGGCAATTATGGATAAAGTTGCTGTAGACATACAAGCGCAGTTTTTTGGTGGATGTTAGTTTTTAATCATTTGGGGTAAACACTAAAGAGTGTGATCACATGGTAAAAGAATGTTTAGTTTTGTAAGAAATTGCCAAACTGTCTTCTGAATTGGTTGTGGCATTTTGCATTTTCATCAGCAATGCATTTGAGTTTCTGTTGCTCCACATTTTCTCCAGCATTGGGTGTCATCTGTGTTTTGAATTTTAGCTATTCGAATAGGCGTGCAGTAGATCACGTGGTTTTAATTTTCCATTCCCTAATGATGGATGGATTATTTGCCACCTATATATCTTCCTAGTGAGGTGTCCATTTAGATCTTTTCTCATTTTAACAGGTTGTTACTTTTCTTACGTTTTCCAAGTTCTTTGTATATTTTGGGTAAAAGTCTTTTTATTAGACATGTCTTTAGCAAATATTTTATTCCAGTCTGTGGTTTGTCTTTCCAATCTCTTGATAGTGTCTTTGCAGAGCAGACATTTTTAATTTTAATAAAATCCAACTTATCAATAGTTTTATTCATAAAATGTGCCTTTGGTATTTTATCTAAAAAGTAATTGCTAGGTATAAAGGCATCTGGACTTTCTCTTAGGCTGCCTTCTAGGAGTTTTATAGTTCTGTAGTTTACAATTAGATATATGGTCAACTTGAGTTAATTTCTGTGAAAAGTTTAAGGTCTATATTTATTTATTTTTACACATAGATGTTCAGTTGTTCCAATACAATTTGTTTAAGACTATCCTTACTCCTTTATCAAAATCACCTGTATGGGTCTCTTTTTGGGCACTCTATACTGTTACTTTGATCTGTTTATAGTAACACACTGTCTTGATTGCTGTATTTTTACAGTAATGTCAGTTCTCTAACATTTCCTTCTTATTCGAAGTTTTATTGATCATTCTGAGTCTTGTACCCTCCATATAGAATACAGAATCAGTTTGTCAATTTCCAAAAGAACAACTTTCTGGGATTTTGATTGAAATTGTGTTGAATTTATAGATCAACTTGTGAAGAACTGATATTTTGACAATATTTAAGTCTTCCTATTCATGAGCATGGAATATCTCACATTTAGTTTTTTTATTTCTCTCACTGGAGATTTGTATTTTTCCTCATATATATCTTATACAGATTTTGATTTATGCCAAATGATTTCATTTTTGGAGAGAAGTACTAGTGTAAATGATATTCTGTTTTTAATTTCAAATTCCAATTGTTTTTTGCTGGTATATAAGAAAGTAATTGACTTTTATATATAAACCATGTATCATGCAACCTTGCTATAAACACTTATGCATTTCAGTTTTTGTTTTTGTCAATTCATTTGGATTTTCTATAGACAATCATTTCATCTACACAAAAAGATAGTTTTATTTCCTGCTTTCCAACCTCTTTTGCTTCCTCTCCTTGTCTTACTGCATTAGCTGTCACTTACAGTATGATATTGACAAGGAATGGTAAGAAATCTTGCCTTGTTCCTGGTGGAAAAGCATCAATTTTTCTCACCATTAAATATGCTGTTAGCTGTGGGGTGGTTTGTTTTTTTTTTTAAG
>NW_007245715.1:330284-356416 GCF_000164805.1 Carlito syrichta
TCTCAGTCATTACTGTTCAAATACTTCTTTCTCTCTTTATTCTTCTGTTGTCACAGTAAACGTATGTTACATCTTTTATAGTTGTCCCACAGTTCTTGGATATTTGGTTCCACTGAGTCTTGTTCTTTCAGTGTTTCTCCTTTTTGCTTTTTATTTGTGAAGTTTCTACTGACATATCTTCAGGTTCACCGATTCCTTTCTTGGTTGTATTGTCTACTAATGAGCCAAACAAAGGCATTCTCCATTATTACTGGGTTTCTTTATTTCTAGCATTTATTTATTATTCTTCCTTAGAATTTCTAGCTCTCTGCTAACACTACTCACCTGTTCTTACATGTCTTCTTCTCCCGTCAGAGACCTTAGCATATTAATCATAGTTATTTTACATTTCTGGTCTGATAATTCCAACATCTTTTCATATCTGAGTTTGGTTCTGATGGTTGCTCTGTCACTTCAAATTGTGTTTTATATATTTAATATACCTTGTCATCTTTTTTGTTGAAAGCTAGCCATAAGGTACTGGGTAAAAGAACTGAGATAAATAGGTCTTCCGTGATGTGCAGGGGGAGGGGAAGCATTCTATCATCCCATGATTAGGTCTTAGTCTTTTAGTGAGTTGGCGTTCCTGAGCTAAGACGTTCTCAAGTGCTTTTTAGCCCCCTCCCCCCACTTAACTGGGACACGAAGGCTGGAATTGGATGTTTCCTTTCTCCTAAATATAATTCTACAGGTGTCTAAAGTCGTTATTTCTCCTTCCCTTGATTGGTTTGCTCGTGTGTGTGTGTGTTGTGTGTGTGTGTGTGTGTGTGTGTGTTTGAGTTGACGTCGCACTCTGTCACCCAGGCTGGAGCGCAGTGGCACGTACACAGTCACCCCAGTGTTGACCTGCTGGGCTCCAGTGATCCTTCTGCCTCAGCCTTCCGAGTAGCCAGAACTATAGGCGCATGCTCCCACAACCGGCTAATTTTTTTTTTTTTTAATTGTAGAGACGAGGTCTCACCAAGTTGCCCGGCCTGGTCTCGAACCCGCGGGCTCAAGCAATCGACTTGCCTCGGACTCCCAGTGCTGGACCACCGATCCCAACCGCTCTAGTATATTTCTTTTTTCTTTTCTTTTTTTCTTTTTGTGAGTTGGAGTCTCACTCTGTCGCCCAGACTGGAGTGCAGTGGCCACCAGCCACCGCAGCCTCGACCTGCTGGGCTCCAGCGATCCTTCCACCTCAGCCTTCCAAGTAGCTGGAACTACAGGCGCGCGCTACCACGCCCGGCTGATTTTTGATTTATTGTAGAGATGAGGTCTCGCGCTCTAGTATATTTCAAAGTGATTCTTTTTCCCGTCTGCATGCTGGAAGCATGAGACTTTTTCCCCAATCTTCACTGCCAAGAAACCTGTGGGATTCCTAGAGATAAAACTCAGAAAATGGAGAGGGCCCCTTTTAAGAAGGAGATTTCCTGGAGATTTGGTCTTTAATTTTAAAATATTTAATTGTCAAATACTAAATATATTCAAGGTGTTTAACGTGATGACTTGATACACATATATTGTGTAACAATTGCTACAAATTAATTAATGCGGTCATCACCATCCTGTCCCCAAGTTAACTCTCAGACTTCCCACATTGAACCTCTAGCAATTTCTTAATTACAGCTTAGGTTTTTTCCTACTCTGGTTCAGATTTACATAGAGGTTATTGCTTGTGGGTTTCTGCACCAATAAATTGTGATTCTCTGTATCCATTTGTTTGTCTGCAATTTTGAGTGCAGTAGTTCCCCCTGTGACCTCCATTTTCTGAAGGATCTAAGAGTTTTTGATTTTCAGTTTGCTTAGTTTTCTACCAAAGACAGAGTGACAATTTCCAAGCTTCTTATATGCTGGATCAGCAACCAGAAATCCCTTTTTAAAAAATAGCATTTATCAACCTCTAATAAACTAGAAAATGTACTTAGTATATTATATATTTATCATTTGCTTGCCTCACTAGAATGTAACTATGGTCTGTTTTGTTCACAAATATCCTGCACCTAGATCAATGCTTAGCATGTCAGTGAGTGATCAGATATTTGCTGAATATGTGGTTTCTTCTCAAGAAACAGAATATGGAAAGACAAATGAATTTGAACGCAGAATCATATGTCAGCATACTATAAAAGACAACTATAATAACTTTAATCTGCATGTATACAAGTGGTAGGACACCTGACCTTTTTGGTCTTGGAAGAACTGCCACCTGGCTGCAACACCTAACTCCTCTTTGCTCCCTTAGATTTATATAAGTTGATTAGGCTGACGAGCAAAGAGCCCCTACTCTTAATTACTGCTGCATACCCAGCTGCAGTCTCTCCCAAAGTGGAAACTTTAGAAAAGAAGATGTGTTCGTGGCTGAGCATCATCACAAAGTCAGTGTGATGAGTCAAAAGAACAGTCAGTGTACCAGTGTTGCTTATTAGCCAGCTGACTCTAAAAATGTTTGGATTTGGTTATCTTTAAAATGGTATAATGTCTCTTCTTCCCAAGAGACCAGACAGCCCATGTGAACTATTTGAACCCCCAACTCTAAAGCCATTATCCAAAACAAAAGCTTTATTAGTATTTTCCCCATAAACAGCATGAAAAATGAAAATAGGAGCAGCAAAGTATACAAAGTATAGATTAACAGATTTATGTCGTGTACTTTAAGTGTTTCTGGCTTTTATTTTGCATTTGGTTTCAAAGGAAAGAAGAAGAGTAAAACTATTCAAAGTTATGAATGTTAAAATATATCGTTTTTCAAGTTAGTAGTTTATTGGTAGGAGACAAGTTGTGTTTAATTCAGCTTTCACCTGGTCAGCCTATTTCAATCAGGGCAGTGCAGACATCATGGTTTAGTCGGAAAGGCAATACTGTGGAGTAGAAAGAATACTGATTAAGGAGTCAAAAGACCCAGGTTCTAACTTCAATGTGACATGTGATACTGCATCAATGTATAAGTCATTCACTTTCCCTGAATATTATCTTATCTTGAAAATAAAGGTACCACTGTCAGACTTATATAAAAACCAAAGGCGAAAGGAAAAATAAAATTAGCTTGTCTAATATAATACACAATTGAACCTTTAAAAAAAATTAGCTCAACATAACCAAAACCAAAGAAGTGGAAAAAATAGTTACCAAGCTTGTCACAAACATTTCAAGTTTCAGAGTAACTTGAGTCCTTAAAAAAAATTCTATAAAATTTGTGGACCAAATGTAATTCTAGTAATTGTTTTAGAAAATCACTCTTAGCTGGGTGCAGTGGCTCAAACCTATAATCCCAGCACTTTGGGAGGCCGAGGTGAAAGTTTCGCCTGAGCCCACGGGTTCGAGACCACCCCGGACAACTTGGCAAGACCTTATCTCTACAATAAATGAAAAAAATTAGCCGGGCATGGTGGTGCACGTCTGTGGTTCCAGCTACTTGGAAGTTTGAGGCAGAAAGATCACCTGAACCCAACTGGTTGAGGCTGCAGTGGCCATGAGCATGCCACTGTACTCCAGCCTGGAGACCCTGATTCTAAATAAATAAATAAATAAATAAAAATCACTCTTGGACAAATAATAGTATATAGTGGAGAAAAGCTATAAAATGTCTGCCAAAGCACTTAGGCATAAGCAAGCTCTTTTTTAACTCATCTTGTTTTAAGGGTTCCCTTGAAAGAACTGTTTGCTATATTTTTTTAAGTGAGTATTTACTAAACAGTATTCAAATGTACTAGAAATGTAATATCCATGAGTAGTAATTGAACCAGAAATATGTTAATATGTGTAAATATGTTATATGTATGTGTACATGTATATAAAATGAAAAAAGTAAACCCTAATTCTCACCTACAGTAACATCCAAAGTCTGTGGTAACATGAATCACACTCTGAGAAAAGTAACAGGATAAGTTATTGCACAAAAAAACAGAAAATCTGAAAAATATTGCTTTTATTGTTCTTACCTACAATCCAAATAAACTGTTACTTAGAAGAATTCTTATCTGTATAGTGTTCTTTTAAAGTTGACCTCAAAGGCCAAAATGTGTAGCTTTAGAACTTGCCCCTAAGTTGATGCTCACAGAAAAAATTTTCTTAAATGTCTCCAAGTATTTTGGAAGAAAACAGTGATTACCTCAAATCCAGGTTCGTTCATAACTCTTCATATTAAGATTTTATTTTCTAATCAAATGAAAGTATATCGGTAGTTTTAAATTTGTTTATTTCAATAGCTTTTTGGGATAGAGTTTTTGGTGGGTGGGCTTTAAGACTACTCACAACCCTCACCAGTACACACTGTACCCAACAGGTGAATTTTTGTCCCTTCCCCTCTACCCCTCACTTCTGAGTCTCCAGTGTCCATTATATCATTTTCTATGTCTTTACATATCCTTAATTTAGCTCCCACTTATAAGTGAGAACATAAAGTGTTTGGTTTTCTGTTCCTGAGTTAGTTCACCTAGGATGATGTTCTCCAATTCCATCCAAGTTGCTGCAAAAGACATTGCTTCATTCTTTTTGATAGCAGAATAGTATACCACAGGGTATAGATACTATATTTTCATTATCCACTGATTGGCCGATGAGGGCATTTAGGTTGATTCCACATCTTTGCAATTGTGAATTCTGCTGCAATGAACATTGGGTACAGGTTTCTTTTTTCTATAACGACCTCTGTACCTTGAGTAGATACCTAGTGGTGGGAATTCCGGATCAAGGGGTAGATCTACTTTTAGTTCTTCGAGTAATCTCCATACTGCTTTCCATAGAAGTTGTACTATATTAGTACCCTTCTGCAAACAGTGTATAAACATGTCCTTTTCTCTGCATCTGCACCAGCATCTATTACTTTTATTTTTATTTTTTAAATAATGGCCATTCTTACTGGTATAAGGCAGTAGCTCATGGTGCTTTTTTTAATTTGCATTTCCCTGATGAGTGATGTTGAGCAGTTTTTTCATGTTTGTTGGCCATTTGCATATCCTTTTTTGAGAGATGTCTGTTCATTTGCCCATTTTTAAAATGAAGTTATTTGCTCTTTTCTTGCTGATTTGAGTTCTTTGTAGATTTTGGATATTAGTCCTTTGTCAGATTTATAGTTTATGAATGATTTCTCCCATTCATAGGTTACCTATTTGCTCTGTTGATTCTTTATTTTGCTGTGCAGGAGCTTTTTAGTTTAAGTCCCACTTGTTTATTTTTGTTTATTTGTTTTGGGGGTTTTAGCCATAAATTATTTGCCTGGACCAATGTCCAGAAGAGTTTTTCCTAAGCTATATGGTTTTAGATCTGACATTTAAGCTTTTAGTCCACCTTGAGTTAATTTTTGTATATGGGAAGAGATGGGGACAAAGTCTCATTTTTCTGCACATAGCTATTTAATTTTCTCAGCACCATTTGTTGAATAGGGTGTCCTTTCTCCAGTGCATGATTTTGTCTGCTTTGTCAAAGACCAGTTGATTGTAGGAATTTGGGTTTACTTCTGGATTTTCTATTCTGTTCCATTGGTCTATGTGTCTACTCTTATACCAGTACCATGCTATTTTACTTACTACATACAGTCTTGTAGCATAATTTGCAGTCAGGTACTGTGATGCCTTGAGCTTTGTTCTTTCTGCTTAAAGTTATTTTGGCTATTCTGGCTTTTTGGTTCCATATGAATCTTAGGATTGTTTCTTCCAATTGTGTGAAAAATAACATTGGTAGTTTGATAGGAATTGTGTTGAATCTGCAGATTACTTTGGATAATATGGGCTTTTTAACAATGTTGATTCTTCCAATCCATGAACATGGATGTTTCTCCATTTGTTTGTGTCCTCTACAATTTCTTTTTTTTTTTTTGAGTTGGAATCTCACTCTGTCACCCAGACTGGAGTGCAGTGGCCACTTCCAGCCACTGCAGCCTTGACCTGCTGGGCTCCGGCGATCCTTCCGCCTCAGCCTTCCAAGTAGCTGGAACTACAGGCATGCGCTACCACGCCCGGCTGATTTTTTATTTATTGTAGACATGAGGTCTCGCCAAGTTGCCCAGGCGGGTCTCGAGCACATGGGCTCAGGCAATCCACTCACCTCAGCCTCCCAAGGCGTGGGATTACAGGCTGAGCCACCGAGCCCAGCTTACAATTTCTTTCATCAGAGTTTTGCAGTTCTCCTTGTAGAGATCTTTCACTTCCTTGAAGTATATTCCTAGAATTTTTGACTGCTACTATAAATGGAGTTCTTGGTTTGAGTCTTAGCTTGGTCATTATTGATGTATAGTAGTGCAACTTGTGTGTTTTGATTTTATGTCCTGAAACTTTACTGAATTCATTTATCAAGTTCAGGAGTCTTTAGGAGAAGTCTTTAGGATTCTCTATGTATAAGATCATATTTTCAGCAGAGACAGATTTCTTCTTTTTCTTGCCTGATTGCTCTAGCTAGGACTTCCAGTGCTATGCCGAATAGTAGGGTGAAAGTGGGCATCCTTGCTTTGTTTCAGTTCTGAAGGGGAATGCGTTCAACTTTTCTCCATTCAGGATGTGTTTGTCACACATGGTTTTTACTATTTTGAGGAATGTTCCCTCAATGCCTATTTTGCTGAGGGTTTTTATAATGAAGAAATGCTAGATTTTATTAAATGTTTGTTTTAAATTCTGTTTATGTGGTGGATCACTTTATTGACTTGCATATGTTGAACCACTCTTACATTCCTGGGATAAAGCCCACTTGGTCATGGTGTGGTTTTTTTTGTAATGTGCTGTTAAATTCAGTTTGCTAATATTTTGAGAATTTTTGCATCTGTTTTCATAAAAGATATTGGTCTTTAGTTTTCTTTTTTGTTGTTGTGCTATTCCTTCCTGGCTGGCCTCGTAGAATGAGGTAGGGAGGATTCTCTCCTCTTCAGTCTTGTGGAACAACTTCAGTAAAATTGGTACCAGTTCTTTGAAGGTCTGATAGAATTCAGCTGTGAGGCTATCCAGTCCTTGACTTTTTTTGAGAGACCTCTAATTACTGTTTCAACCTCACTACTTTCTATTGCTCTGTTAAGGGGATCTATTACTTTCTGATTTAAGGTTGGGGGGGTTGTATATTTCCAAGAATGCATCCATTTCCTCTAGATTATCTAGTTTGCTTGCATACAGATGTTCATAAGTTTCAGATGATCTTTTGAATTTATCCTATGTTGTAATATCTTTTTCATTTCTGATGGAGCTAATTTGAGTCTTCTCTCTATGCTTCTTAATTAATCTAGCTAGCAGCCTACCAATTTTGTCTGTCTTTTTTAAAAATCCACTTTTATATCATTAATCCTTTGTAATTTTTAAATTTCAATTTCATTTAGTTCTGCTCTTATTTTCATTAATTCTTTTTTTTTCCTGCTAGACTTGGGTTTAGTTTGTTCATGTTTTTCTAGTTCTTTGAAGCATGATATTAGGTAGTCAATATGCAATCAGTCTTATTAATGTAGGTCTTAATCACTATAAATTTTCCTCTGAGCATAGCTTTGGCTGTGTCCCAGAGGTTTTGATAACTTATTTATTTCATTGTTGTCATTCATTTCAAGAAATTTTAAAATTTACATCTTGATTTCTTTGTTGAGTCAAGGATCATTCAGGAGCAAATAGTTTAACATTCATGTTTTTGTTAGGTTTCACAAGTTCTTCTTGGAGTTAAGTTCTAGTTTAATTCCACTGTGGTTTGAGGAGATGCTTAATAACTTTTTTAAAAAAAAAGTATTGATACCTTAAGAAATAAGATAGATACGTGGGACCTCATCAAACTAACGAGCTTCTGCAAAGCAAAAGAAAACATCAAGAGAGCAGGGAGACAGTGCACAGAATGGGAAAAAAAATTTGCCAACTGTAATCTGACAAGGGCCTAATGTCTAGGATCTACAAGGAATTCAAAGATGCCAAAAAGAAAAAAACAAACAGCCCCTTTAAAAAGTGGGCAAAAGACATGAATAGACATTTCTCAGAAAATATACGGGCAGCCAACAGACACATGAAAAAATGCTCAACCTCACTCATCATCAGAGAAATGCAAATCAAAACCACATTGAGATACCAGCTAACCCCTGTAAGAATGGCCATCATTAATGAAACAAACAACAACAGAAGCTGGTGAGGATGTGGAGAAAAAGGAATGCTTCTACACTACTGGTAGGAATGCAAACGAGTGCAACCTCTTTGGAAGACAGTGTGGTAATTTCTGAAAGAACTAGAAATTGACTTTCCACATGACCCAGTAATTTCCTTATTGGGAATATACACAGAGGAATTCAAATCATTCTACAAAAAAGATACCTGCACACGTATGTTTGTTGCAGCTCTATTCACAATAGCAAAAGCAGAGAACCAGCCATGCTGCCCATCAAAGCTGGACTGGATAAAGAAAACGTGGTATATATACACAATGGAATATTATGCAGCCATAAAGATGGACAATGTATGGACTTCGCAGCAACTTGGATGGATTTGGAGTCAATCATACTCAGTGATCCATCACATGAAACAAATAACAGAGTACCATATGTTCTCACTCATAATTGGACCTTGAACAATTAGAATACTATAAGAAGGCGTTTGGCAGTAATGGAAAACTGTCGGGGGTGGGGGTGAGATTGGCAGTTGAGGGAAACTGCTAGGGGAGGGAGGGGCATACCTCATCAACAAGGGTACCTGAATAATGTTTGTATACCTAACCCTGAATTGTACCCCACATCTTTGTAATAAAAAAATAAAAATAAATACAATGTATTGAGACTTGATTTATGGCCTATCATATGGTCTATCTTGGAGAATGTTCCGTGTGCTAACAAGAAAAATGTATATGATGTAATTTTGGGATGAAATGTTCTGCAAATATGTTAGTTCCATTTGCTCTACAGACTGGTTTAACTCCAATGTTTGTTGACTTTCTGCCTTGATGACCTATCTGTTGCTGTCAGTGGAGTGCTGAAGTCCCTCAACATTATTGTATTGCAGTCTTTTTCTTTTTTAGGTCTAGTAGCACTTGTTTTATAAAGAGGAGGTGCTGGTGTTAGGTGCATATATATTTACAATTGTTATGTCTTCTTGTTGGATTGATTCCTTTATTATTATATGATCACCTTTTTTTTTTTTTTTTTGGCTTTAACTGTTGTTAAAGTCTGTTTTACTGATATATCTAATATAATCTGCTCTTTTTTGGTTTCCATTTGCATGAAATATTTTTCCCCACTCCTTTGCCTTCAGTCTATAAGAGTATTTGTGAGTTAAGTGGGTCTCTTGAAGGCAGCAGTTATTTGGGCAGTTTTTTAAATCCATTCTGCCAGTCTACATTATTTTAGTGAAGCTTTGAGACCATTTACATTGAGTTAATAATGATATGTAAGATATTATTCTATTCATCATACTGGTTATTTGGTTGCTTTATTTTCTCTATTGTGTTGGTGTTCAGAAAGTCCTACAAACTTTATGATTTCCTGCATTTTTCTACTGGTGTATTTTGGCCTTTTGTTTCAGTATGTAGAATTCCTCTGAGTATTTCTGGTAGAGCTGGCCTAATGGCAACAAATTCTCTCAGCCTTTGCTTATCTGAGGACTTCATTTCTTCTTCATTTATGAAATTTAGTTTTGCGGGATACAAAATCCATGACTGCCCATTATTCTGTTTGAGGGGATTGAAGATGGGGCCCCAGTCCCTTCTGGTCTGTACTGTTTCTTCTGAGAAGTCTGTTATTAGTCTGATAGGTTTACTTTTGTAAGTTATTTGATGCTTTTGTCTCACTGCTCTTAAAATTATTTCCTTCACATTAACTTTGTATAACTGGATGATTATAGACTTTGGGGATGATCGTTTTGCAATGAATCTTCTGGGGGTTCTGAGTTTCTTGTATCTGAAAGTTTAGATCTCTGGCAAAACCAGGAAAGTTTTCCTCCATTGTTCCCTCAAATAGGCTTTTCAAACCTGTTGCTTTCTCTTTTCAGGAACACCTATGATTCTTAGTTTTGAACGTTTTTCATAATCACACATTTCTTGGAGACTTTGTTTTATTCTCCATTTTTTTTTCTTTATTGTCTGATTGGGTTAATTCAAAAGCCTTGTTTTTGAGTTCTGAGATCCTTTCTTCTGCTTATTCTAGCCTATACTTTTCACTGCATTTTGTCCTTCCCTAAATAATGCTTTTATTTCCAGAATTTTTTTTCAGTGTCTCTTTGGAGAATTTTTTATTCATATCTGAATAGCTTATATTTTCAATGTTCTCCTGAAGTTCATTGATCAATTTTATAATCAACCTTTTGAAATGTTAGTCCCGAAATTTCAAAAATTTCATTTTGGTTAGGGTTCATTGCTGAACAGCTGGTGTGGTGTTTTGGGGATGTTGGAGAACTGTTTTTCAGAACATATTGTCAGAATTATTTTTATGGCCCCCTTCCCATTTGGGTAGACTACTTCTTATTTCAGGTTGGCAGGGGGCTGGTGCAGGCACTGTAGTGTTCCCTTGGTTATAGTCTTGGAGTGGTAAGTTTCTCAACTGATAGCTGTGGCAGCCATGTGCTGGGTACCGGCACTGGGTCACAGCATGCTAAGTGGCCTGAGTGGCTTGGAAAGTGATGTTAGCTAGGCTTTAGAATCAGACCTTCCCCAAACCTGAGGTATTATATCTGAGGTCACGGGCTATACTGTTGACCTCTGGCCAGAAGGTGGTGCTTGTGGAAGAAAGCCAGCTGCAACAGTAGCTGTAAGGATTCTTCTTGATGAGTGTTGCTCCAAGAAAATGCCCAGCCAGCCTAAGCCAAGGGCAGGGCTCTGAGGATTTCCCAAGTTCCCTGAGTCTTTCAGGGGAATGCAGGGGAAAGGAGCAGAAGCGCCCTGCAAGAGTGCACTCTTGGCTACCCCAGTGAAGATTTGGAGGTAGTCCCAGGCCACTGGACTAACACTGTTGCCCAGGGCAAGCATAGGAGTTTACACAGGGAGAGGTTGCTACAGCAGCTCCTGCCTTGCGCCTCAGGCAATCTACAATCTGAATGTCAAGGTGCAGCCAGTCTCAGGGTCTCAGGCAATCTGCTCAGCCAGGCACTCTCTGCAACTGCAGTTTACCCTTGGTGCAGGTATTTTCCTAGGTCAGAGAGAAAGCAGTTGTGCTACCCAAAGGTTCAGTTCCTGGAAATGGCAGCTGGTGCTCCTCACGGCTTTTTTCTTGCACACTCCAAGGCAGGGCACAGTTTGAGGAAGGCAGTTTCTCGAGAGGGACTTAAGTCCCACAAGGCTTAGGGGGCCCTGCAAGTTCATGGCAGTAGCACAGAACTGCTGAAAACTTCTCATTCTCCTTCCCCACTGTGTCCAGAAGGCTGTGATAGATTGTAGTGGTGCAGGCAAGAGTCTGGCCAGTTCCAGCCCAAGTTGGCAGATTTTTTTCTTCTTTGCTCTAAGTGGTTAGTCAAGGGATGTACTGCTGGACCTGTTCCTCTGAGTGCTGAGGAACCTCTATCTTGATGTACTCTGTAGGAGAAACTCACTCTAGTTGCCTTACATCAGTCACCTTAGCCCTCTCTCCCCATGCATCAGAATTTTCTAAAAGGCAATCAATGTTCTCAATTGCCTCAGGATAACCTTTATTCAGCAGTCACAGAAGGTGCTTTAGAGGTTAGAAAAAAATGAATTCTGAGTACAAATAGTGTCCTTACTTTTTAACGAGATTAGTCAAAATAGGTGTAAATGCCTTTCGATTGTGATGCAAAAACAAATTTCTGTTCATCTATAATGTGAGTTTGACAATGAAGGATACATGATATTCAATTTTGCATCAATCACTAGTTAAAAGACATGGACTCTATAATAAATTAAATTCAGGAAAATATAATACCCAAATCAGAAAAAAAAAGAGTTTCTAGACAAATCAATCACCTGTCTGAGTTGAAACACAAAGTTTACCTTTGTGCTCTATTTCTCCTCTTTCATCTATTCATTATATATGTACACACATATGCATATGGTAGCTCTCTACACTTCAGAAATTAAAAGGCTAATTCCAAACACTCTGAGTGCTACTTCTGTCGTAAGAAAATGTGGCAACTTAGAGTCTTAAACACTGAGCACTAAAGCTCTTCACCATAGCTCTAGAAAATAAATTACATTAAAATTAGGTCTTCTAATTTTCATTTAGTAATAGAATCTGAACTAAAAAAAAAAAGATTGAGATTCTTATCTCTGGTATCAATAGGAAAAATTAAATTAACCTTATTATTATCAAATGTTTTAAAAAAAGATTTGGACTTTGGCAATGCTTGCTTTTCAATGTAATATTTATAATATACGCTTGCAGATATTATGCACTTGTAACTTAAAAACAAAATTATCCAGCTTTTAAAAAATCCTAGTTAAAAGCAATTTGGTCTAATCACTTAAATCTAATCTACTGAAGTATTAAAGATCCAATAATACAAACACTCCAATGTAATCTATTTTTATATCTTATGATATTCTTTCCAAGCCAGAATATTTTGTGTGTTTTAAAACTGTGCTCCTCCCAAACACAGGCATTCCCTTCCTAGGCCTGAATTTTGCTAGCAAATCTAAAATTACAAAAATCAAATTGTTTAGTTAGACCAGACAGCCTGGGACAAATATGAGTTAGAAATAAATGCATAGACTATCTAGTTATCTAAAACCCAATCTATTCCAGAAGATTACAAAGTTATATAGCAAAAATGATGGGGAAAAGGTCACTATAAACTAGTTGATTAAAGAATTAAAATCTTGAAAAGAACAGCATGTTTTTTAGAAATGCAAAATATAGGTTCAGTCTTCGGGTGACATTGCTAGAGAGAAGCTGTAAGGGAATCTAAACAGAGTATAAGCAGTCATCTACTGCTCTTAACATTTTCCATCTAGTACTTTCCACCTCAGTTCTTTGGGAAAATAAAATTTCTCACCTCTACTACAGCTATTTCTCTTTGTGAATCATCAGGATTCCATTCTTTTCCCACCATATACAGTCTCTATCAGGAATCTCTTCTTCAATTACTATCTATATGTTGGATCATCTATTTCCGGGCCTAACTTCCTAATCATTTAAGTATCCAATTGCTTACCTGATATCTCCACTTAATGTACCACAGGTTCTAGGACACATCCTCTCCCTACCTCTAAACAAACCAAAAGAACCTGGTACTCTGCTCTAAAGTTCCTCAGTTAAATAAACATATGGCAGATGCTTAAGCTACAAACCTAAGATTAATTTATACAATCAATCATGAATTCTTACTGATATGTCTTCCTAAGGTTCCCTTAAGTATTCTTTCCACTCCCACTGCTCTATTCCCAAACAACTGTCATCTCTCATCTGAATTACTCCAACTGCCTCTCACCTGGCCTCTTAGTCTCCAGTTCTAATGACTTTCAATTCAATCTTCCCAAGGAAGACAGAGTGGTTTTTTGTTTTTTTTTTTTAATATATATTCAAGAATGCCACAAGGAAAGGTAGCATTTAATCATATTGTGCATAGAACTAAAATTTGTTATATTTTCTGGTAAAATTTTTTGTTTTGAGACAAGGTCTTACTCTGTTGTCCAGGCTGGAGTGCAGTGGCCCAACTATAACACACTGCCACCTCACACTCCTGGACTCAAGTGATACTCCTACCTCAGCCTCCAGAGTAGCTGAGACTACAGGTGTGTGCCACAATGGCCAGTTTGTAATTTTTTCTTTTTTTTTGTAGAGACAGGAGCCTTGTTATTTTGCCCAGTCTGGTAGGCTGGTCTCGAACTCCTAACCTCAAGTGATCCTCCCACCTTGGCCTCTCAAAATCCTGAAATTACAGGCATGAGCCACCACACCCAGCAACCTTGGTAAATATTCTTCAGTCAATTAAGCAGTCTTGGGTTGGGTAAGATCTCCTTTACCCTCATAGCTTTTGTTCTCTTGAAGCATTTCTTTTTTTGAGTTGGAGTCTCACTCTGTCACCCAGGCTGGAGTGCTGTGGCACACCCGCTCACAGTCACCCCAGTATTGACCTGGTGGGCTCAGGCAATCCTTCTGTCTCAGCCTTCCAAGTAGCCAGAACTACAGTTGCATGCTACAACGCCTAATTTTTCATTTACTGTAGAGTTGAGGTCTTGCCAAGTTGCCTGGGCTGGTCTCCAACCCACGGGCTCAGACAATCCACTTGACTCGGCCTCCTAAAGTGCTGGGATTACAGGCTGAGCCACCAAGCCCGGTCACATGAAACGTTTTAAAACACAAACTTAAATAATTTTATTAGCCAATATTACAACTTTTTCTAGAATCCTGCACTCACTTTCCAACTTTAGTTACCATGACATCTTAAACAGATGAAAGGTTACAAAACAAAACAAAAGCATTTTCTTTACAGCATACAGAAAACATGATAAAATACTATTAGGACTAGAAGGCTCAGAGAATGGGGGAATTACTCCTAATAATTCAAAGTTATAATTCATTATAGCAAAGTATTCATTATATGATGTAAGCAGTAAAAATTAAAAAAAAAATTCTGTAAGCTAGGATTTTATAAATAGTAAATAAAAATAAAAACTATATTGAAGGACAACACTGACTATATAAAATACTTGTTGCAAGTTTTTGCGCACCTATTTTGTATATCTATGTGTGCTATTTGCCATTACAAAACTGTCCAGAATACTACATAGTAATGAAAAGTCATTTCTCTCAGTTCCACACTTTTATGTTTTCATGATACTGCAAAGACTGATTTCAGGTCCAACTTCAGTTACATATAGCATTGAAAATCTTTTAAAAGACTCAATGGCAGAACATTTACATATACATTATTTATACTAAATAGCTTAATACAGAATCACTTACTAAAAAGGTAATTTTTATATAGTCAAGATAATCAACAATATAATTCAGGTTCAAAGTACATTATTTGAAAACTGTTTACACCTTTTAGCCTTGAATCATAATTTAGAATAGTTAAGTGTTTAACATAAGCCCTGTTAAAGATCAGAGGAAACCTGATCTTTCCTTCAAGAAAAATCCAAACTGTTAAATACATCATTGTATTCTTATTTAGCAATTACAGGAAAACTTTCTGACCTATGTTAAAAATAAGTTTTGAGGTGAGAGAAAAGAAAAACAGCAAAATTGGAGAAATTATATATTAGTACACATTTCTATCAAAGACTAATATTAAAAGAAATTATTTGATTCACACACAAAACATTCTCTTTAGTAGTGGACACCAGGTTTTAAGTTCTAGCTAAATGGACAGGTTTATTAAATAATTATACAAAATCATAAAAATGTGTTGATGGCTGAGGCACACATTACTTGTATATTAAGTCTGAGCAGACCAGTGGATGGTTATATTCCCCAAATAAATAACACCAGTGTGATAAAAGGCAACTTAGATAACACAGGAAATCTAAATAACAACAGTCACTGATAAAGCAACTACTGCCTCTAATTATACATACTTTCCCTTCTACAGTTTTCATTTGTAGATGAGTTTTAGGAGTACCTATAATACATAAAATGCCATTTAAATATTATTCCACTGTTATTAGGATTCTTAGGTAAGAATTCTAATAATTCGCACAAAAACTAAACCTTCCCTTTAGCCAAACTAGCACCGTTGTTCAAGTAAGAAAAAAAAATCGCCCCTTTCTGAAGGCTCTTTACTTTCATCTGTCAAAAATTTGACATAATATACAGATTTTGTTAGAACAAGGTACTGACATCTATTGAAAAACTGGCATAATATCCGAATCTATGATATGACAGAACATACCTCCAACATATACAATGCTGTTGTACGCTGCTCCAACTGAAAAACCTGCATATGACAGCTCTGTCCCAACCACTATCAACACTGTTGACTACTCCAATTTGAAAAATTCGCCATTCTGAAATACTATAAACTACATCCCATCCTGATCACAAACAGCTACTTCAAAAGTTTATGTTTAGAACTCAATGTCAGCGGCATAATTAATAAGTGTATACAAGTGAAAGTTGCTTTTAAGGGTAATAACAACCAACTTGTTTTTAAAAATTAAAAATAAAAATTTGTATTCTTATACTTATTTTTCGAGGGACAGAGGTGGGCACATAACATCAATAAAGGTATCTGATCTCAAACCAGGTGAAGTAGTGATCAAAGGGAGGCTTAAACTTTACCTGTAGGATGACCACTTATGTACCTAATCCTGAATTATACCCTACATCTTTAAAATTAAAAAAGGCAAATAACTTATTTTTCAAAGTTAAAAATAAATTCCAAAATATTTTCTCAGAATTAGTGTTACCAGAAGGCATCCTATTCAATAACAAGGTACTGATATCTATTTTACAAAAGTCTCATATTTTCTTAATATAACAGTGATCAAGACACTGCCTTAGATATCAAATCAATGTCTCAGCTCTTGCATATTCAAATTTTCTGAGATTACATAATCAACTAAAGATTGTCATGCTTTTTCCCAACTGACTCCTGAAAGTTAAACTAACCAAAAAAATAAAGCAAGAAAAAAAGTTTTAGGTAAGATATTTGGTATACTATCTTATCCTGTAGTACAGGTAGAAGATCTTTCCTCACAAGTAATTCATTTTAGTTAAACCTAATGGATTTCAAGAGTTTGTTTTTCTCTGGTTTATTTTGGGTTATGCCATTTGCCTTCAGCTAATTTTGCAAGAGTGACCATATATCCTGATTTGCCTGATACAGTTTTGCTGTGTGGCTATTGGCCCATCATAACTATTTCAAACATGTCTCATTTTATACACTTAATTTTTTTTTTTTTTTTGAGTCAGACTCTCACTCTTTCAGGACAGAGGGCAGTGGCATAATCGTGGCTCACCAATTTCGACTTCCCAGCTCAGGCAATCCTTCTGGCTAATTTTTTGTAGAGAAGATGTCTTGTTATATCACCTAGGCTGGTCTCAAACTCCTGGACTCTAGGAATCCTCCTGCTTTGGCCTCCCAAAGTGATGGGATTATAGGTGTGAATCACTGTGCCCAGCCTATCCATTCTTAATGATAAACAATTATAAAGTCTGCAAGCTGAAATTTGGACTCAGTGTACATGGTTTAGAAATAACTCAGATGAAGAAGCATATGGCTCAGCCTGTAATCCCACGTTTTGGGAGGCTGAGGTGAGTGGATTGCCTGAGCCCACGGGTTCCAGACCCACCCACCCGGAGAACTTGGCGAGACCTCATATCTACAATAAATAAAAAAAAATTAGCCGGACATGGTAGCACGTGCCTGCAGTTCCAGCTACTTGGAAGGCTGAGGTGGAAGGTTTGCCAGAGCCCAGAAGGTCGAGGCTGCGGTGGCCGGGAGCAGCCACTGCACTCCAGTCTG
This sequence comes from Carlito syrichta, assembly GCF_000164805.1. Classification (NCBI taxonomy): domain Eukaryota; kingdom Metazoa; phylum Chordata; class Mammalia; order Primates; family Tarsiidae; genus Carlito; species Carlito syrichta. Next base: position 347,594 of record NW_007245715.1, read on the forward strand.
GGCGACAGAGTGAGACTCCAACTCAAAAAAAAAGAAATAACTCAGATGAAAAGCAAGAAGTTGTAACAAAAATTTACAGAAAAGCTAGATAAATTGTGATGTTTAACAATTTATCCATTTTAAATGATTCAGGCTGTACAATGAGATAAATTAGAAATACTCAATTATATTTTTAAAAACTCACTCTAACTGTATCACCTACCTTTTAATATAAGTACAAATAAACATTTTGTGTGCATTTTCCCTTCCGTTTCATTTACCTTTTTCATTTATATCCATAAAGTCCACAAATTAGATAGTATTTCCTCCTCCTTTCTTGTATGAAATAATCATCTAGGATTTAAGAAATAAACTCCCACAAAAGGGCTGTTTGATATTACCATTGCCATTTTCTGCTACAAATTAACAAAAAGCAAATTTTAGAGCAGATAGCTTTTACAATGTAACATCCTCCGACATTTTTGTTTTATTTATTGAGTCTCATGGAGAGATCAAACATAATTTCTTAAAAGAAAGGAAAACTTTTGGTAATGCCAATCAGTCCCATTGCAGTTTCAGGAAAAAAATATTAGCTCATATATCCCTTACTGTATTCAAACTATTTGGGTGTCTTGATTTCACAAGACAAGAGTTCATTCTAGTTTCTTGATAGAAGTAATGAAATTCACAGGTTTTTACAAGACTTCAGCTATACAGAGGACTATGTTTTCTGCTTCTTAAAAAAATTTTTTATAACTCATCAGCTATATATTGTTTACATGTAGCATCCCTTCTACATGTAAGACTGCCCATTTTATACTTTTGTTACAGATTAACATGAATAAAAGTAAAAGAACCAAAATGCTTTGAAAACTATATCTATTTTCATTTTAAGAAACAATAACCATATTTTTTCAAGAAAAGACATTTAGTTACTACCTTTAAAGTTCAAGTTCCATCAACTTAATATATAAACACACCTGGATATGAGATTTAAAAAACCACACATACACACAAGCTCTAGGTAGAGCTATAATAAACAAATTCCTTTTATAAACAAAATTTTAACTGAAAAGCCACAGTAGATGGAAAAAAGAAGAAAGGATATTACTTGGTAAAATCCAGTGACATCTACAATAGTTTTACAGCACATTTAAGCATTCTAGGGTTTTATATCTTCACCTGCCTTTCATTTCTTATTTGCTCCTTATAAAACTGTCAATTACAAACATAGGTTTGACCTCAAAACTAGTCCTGAATTTAAATTCCAGGAATAGCAAAATATCAGCCCAAATTTCTATCTTAGTATCAGAGCCTTAATTCAAAAATGGCTTTGTTTGAAACACAATGCCCAACTAAATTTTAAAAAAAGCAGCAATATGCAATTATACAATATATTGTTATTTAATATATGGGAATTGTTTTTTAGGATGACATCTATAGTGCACTTGCTCTGTGAGTCTCCTCAATGATCAAACTGACTTAGACCAACAATACTGCTAAGTCTTAAAAGCAGTGAAACAAAAGAAAATATACCAAACAGCACATGCACATCTTACAGAATGCCCACTGAACTGTCAATGTCTTCTATGCAATGTGCCTCTTTTCCATAATTGTATTAACAACTACCAAGAAAGGAAAGATGAGGTTAAAAGTAATGATACTGAACTGAATTGTTTGAAGCCAGTGCCCCACATGTGGGGAAAGTGCATTTAGTTCAGCAGCAATACAGCACAGTGTGAAGATATTGTGCTTAGACACAGATATTCCAGAATTGAAAGATGTACAAGGCAAGTCAAGATATAAAACCATAGTACACTGTTAAATAACCTTGAAACATACATATATTGCAGTTTTCAAAGAAAGACATTCGTGTCATTGTACAAGGATAGGGAGAAATCCTTAAAGTTACCTATTGTAGTTTATGATATAATAAATACATATCTATATAGCATTGTATATACATATATAGAATGTGTGTGTTTATATGTAACTTATTTGCCAAATCATCCTGTTAGTTTTTGTGGATCTGCAACTTTCAGGAATAAAAAAACTTCTTTCCACTACAAGTTTCTGTTTCCCCTAACTTAAGAAAAATATTTATACTAGAAAAGGTCTCAATACTACCCGCTATCCAGAGACTTATTTCAGGTATTTTACTTCACAGCTCATCAGAAGTACAATTAAAGAAATTCTAGGTTTTTACTGTATCTTTTCACTTTGCCAGATGTTTTAACAAGCAAGTATCTTTTAGTATTTAAACCAGTTGACAGAAATTCTTTAGCAGAGGATATAAACTCTAGATTTGACTGAATAAAACAGAGCAAATCAAAACAAAACAAAAAAAGTCCAGTGATTTACTCTGGTTGTAAACAATACATAAAATTTAAATCTCAAAATAAGTTAAAAAAAAATTCTACCTTCCGGGCCTACAATACTATAAAGGTTGACAATTGGTAAGGGGAAAATATATATGAAAAGTTGCAGCAAAATTGTTTGCCCATTATTTTTCCTAAGAGAAAGTATATCTAATTATACTATCTCTGCCCCTTAAATTTAATAATTTCATGATTTGTTGGCAAATGTTTTAAGCAAACTGGCATAACAGATTACACAACAGAAAAACATCCATCAAATTCAGCAAAGAAAACTTATATAAGCCTTTTGTACAGAATTTTTAAAAAATCTAAATGGCTATGATTCCTCTATTAGCAGAAACACATAATGCAATCTTTGTAAGTCTGCCATATATATCAATATCTACATAAATAGATACAGATATAGATATGAAACATTAATGGCAGTCTATTTCTGAACAGTGTGTGGGACCAGCAGATTTGAATCAGACCATGGCACGATATGGACCCTGCATCTTTAGGAACTGAATGATGAAAGAAGGCCCCCCAGCAACAATCTGAGGTGGAAGGTGACTGAGTGGACAGTTCTCAATACTCATGATCGAAAGCTTGCTGCAGAGAGCCAGCTCAAAGGGAAGGCTATGTAGGTTGGGGTTGTCATTCAAATACAGTTCTTCTAGGTTCTCCAGTGTACCTGTTTAAAAAAAAATCAAATCACAATTATTATTTTTTTAATTACTTGCTATTTAAAAAGTTCAACTGGGCATGATGCTATCCTGGACATTACATATACTGAATACACATTTCCTCCTTATAGTTTCCTCTCAGTTTGAAAACTCTCTACAACCATGAATCTCAAACTTGGCTGCATATTCAAATCAACCGGGGAGAGCTTTTAAAAACCCAGGTCACACTTCATACCAAATTAGCACCTCTTCCTTTATGGTTGGTTTTCAAGTTTGGAGAGCTTTTTGAAAATATATAAACTCTATCTCCAGAGATTCTGTTTAGAACAGTTTGGCATTCATGTACATATTTGTTTAACTCTAGAGTTGAGTTTATCATATATTCAAAGTCTCCAATTATTTTTCTATAGTAGACTGTGATAATTTCTCAAATTAATACATTTACTATGTGAAAAGTTTTTGTTTTATATAAGCCCTTCACTAAGAGCATTATCACATATTTGGCAGTAAGCCAAAAATCAATTTATGTAGTCTCTTAAACATTTTTTTGTTAGACTGTCTGAAGATTCCTGCGCTATCTAGGAAAATGTCTCAAGCAATTAAATGAGGCCAGCTGAAGACATACACTAGAATTATAAATGTAAATTTCTCATGTGTTTCCAATTTTTAAACTTCAAAATTTGGAATATTTCATAGTGGCATTTGTTAAAAGACTAATAAAAATAACAGCAGGTAACATATTACTTAATTTTTTATTACTTAATTTATATGTAACATATTACTTAATTTTCAATTTTCAGAACAATCCTATGAGAAGTTACTATTATCATCTTTATTTTACAAATAAGAAACTTGAGGGTTAGGAAGTTTACATACCTTATTGAAAGTCACAAAGCCAATAAGTGACAGAGCCAGATTTTAAATTGCCTATTATCTCCAAAACCATTTTTAACTACTGGTCTATAGTGCCTAAGGGACAGCACACCAAGGATGGGAGAACATAATGCATAAAATTACTAATTTAAGAACTATTATGTAATTTCTATATGACCTAAATCAAGTAACTCTCTTAGTAAAACAGAATCACAACTTGCACTGACTAAAATTCCAGGTGGTCATGTTAATTATATGAAATAATGAAAATGAAAACACTTGGAAAATGCTGAAGTATTTCCAAATATTCATATTACTCAAACATACTCAAATATTAATTCTAAACAATTCATAAAGAAATGTTCTTTCAAGTCTAAGACTTTATTAATTTAATTCAATCCTACGTAATTTTTAAATGTGGAAGAAACATAAAATAACTCTTCTAAACTGAAGCTATGTAAAAAGCTATATATTAGAAATGTGAGTATTCTAAAACATTCTCAAATACAATATTAATCCTAACACTCAAGAAGAAAACCAATTAGCCAACCATTGGTCCTCTATTAAAAAAATTTTAAGCCTGATATAACCTCAGCTGGCAAAAACAGTGTATTTGCCATATCTTTTCTGAAATACTTGAAAGCACAAGAGCAAATTATTAGTACAGAGTCAAGCATTCATAGAGCTCATACCAATTTCCTCAGGAAGATGAGTAAGTAGGTTCTCTCCAAGGCCCAGATGTGTGAGATTGGTAAGGTGACCAATGCCTCTGGGAAGAGTAGTCAACTGGTTGTTTGTCAAGACTAATTTCTATAAGAATAACAAAATAAAAGACAATTACATATGTATTTTCTACAACTGATATAAACTTAAAATAATATAACTAATAAACAATATTATAAATTAACAGAGAAATCAGATTGAATATGATGAATTATAACTTAATAAGTTATAGGTTTTTTCTTTCAAAAAAATACTATTTGTTAGGAAAACAAAAACAGCTTATATAAATATAAAGCTCAGCCCTAATGCTACAGGAAGGTGTTCTGATCAAAATTTTAAGAAAAATGTACAATTTGGAATGGATTCCAAAAGCTACTCAAATAATTACAAAATCATCAGGATAACGTTTTACCTGTAAATCCTTAAGATAAGCAATTTCATTTGGCAAGGATTCCAATTTGTTCTCCTCTAGATCCAACTCTCTTAATTTCCTAAGGTTTCCAAGACCATGGGGAAGCTTCTTTAGAAGATTGTTTGATAATATTAGAACCTGATGAGAAATTATCGACAATATTTAGCAATTCATGAAATGAAATGATATATATCATTTGTGGCTTAAAATGTATTAAGCAATGCTAATTTTCCAAACAGAAAATATTAAGGGTAATGTTCAATTAAATAACATATTTAACTTACTATTCTAAAAAAAAAATCACTTTAGTTATTCAAAATAAAACAGATTTTTATTTTATTTGTCAAAACTAACGAAAGCAAAAGAAGCAATTTAGTTTTAGCTAATTACAAAAAAATTAACTATTTACACTAAGATTCACGTAGGTAACAGTACTTTGATACTGAATAGTTATAAACTATGTAATACGAAACTTTATTCAAAGCTCCTTACAAACCATCACTCAAGGAGGTAACAACTCACTTCTATCTGCCTATATCAATTCACTACAATTATTATGTGTGGTGTATTTATTACACTGAAAGGCATCCTGCAAGATACTGAAGGGGACAAAAAGGCTAAGGAAGATAGTCTTTGTTCCTACAGAAACTGCAAACCTGCAGAAGGATGGGAAAACAATAATGAGTATGAAAGAGTGTACTAAGTAGAAAGACCTACAAAAGGTTCTGGCTAAGTTTTTATGCCCATTTATTTCCTCTGAAGTTATCTCCCCCATAATAAAGTAAATATATACAATAAGACCAAGAAAGTAATAAAAATTACTATTTGAGTTTACTATTTGCAAGACACTGTGCTAAATGCATTATTTAATTTAATTCTAATTTCAGCTCTATGAAACAAATACTATTATTATCTCCATTTCATAGCTTAGGAAACGAAAGCTTTGGCAAGTCCATAACTATAAAGAGATAAAACTGGAACAATATTCAGATCTGTTTGACTTCACAGCCTGTGCTTTCAACCATTTTGCCACACTATTTAACCTTATTAAATAATAAATAAATTGGTTGTTTTTTGTTTTGTTTTGTTTTTTTGAGTTGGCCAGTCTGGAGTGCAGTGGCACAATTGTAGCTCACTGCAGCCTCAATCTCCTGAGCTCAAGTGATCCTCCAGTCTCAGCCTCCCTAGTGGCTGGACTACCAGCACATGCCACCACACCCAGCTAACTTGTTAAATTTTTTTTTATAGAGACAAAGTCTTGCCACATTGCCCAGGTTGGTCTCAAACTCAGGCTCAAGCAGTCTTCCTGCCTTGGCCTATCAAAATGCTGGGATTATGGGTGTGAGTCACTGCCCCCAGACAATAAATTAGATTTTTTTAAAAACATTGATATGGAGGAAAATTTTTAAAAATAATGTATTTGCTATTAGTAAGCTTTTTCATCAAAAAGATTACAAAAATTCTAGGAATTTAGAGGCAGTAGAAATCATCCTTAACTGAAGAGGTGACAAAAATATGAATCTTTAACCATGGAAAAAATTTTAAAAGTAAAAATTATGAGGATAAGAGAGCATTCTAGATACTAGAAAAAATAGGACTGAACATACAGAACTAGAAATACACACATTTCCAACAAAGAAAATAATCTATTTAGTAAATAAAATGTTAGGTTGGTAATAAGAATGAAAAAGTATGATAAAGGGTTCTGAATGCCAGTGTGAGGAATTAATAACTAAGTTGAAAAACAAAGTTCTTAAACAGAATTTTTTTTTTAATGTTCTGAAAATGCTGTTTTAGAGACCTTTTCCTTCAAAGACACTTTATAGTATGCAAGCTTACCAACTTTTATTAGGCAAGAGTAAATCAGAAGCATTGATCCTAGATTACTTAAATCAGTATTTCAACACTGTAATAGGGTTGTATGTTTAAGAAAGTTCTAACATTTATAATTATGAATTTCATCCAAATAGAAATTGTTCTTTTCAATGTGAAATTTTATAAGGAAGACAGCGGTGGAAGGGTCTAAAGAGCTCTAAATGCTCATTTATACTGACCTCAAGAGAAACAAGACCAGACACATCTTCGGGGATCTTTGTGAGCTGATTAGTAGCTAAATTCAATTCTACCATACTGGTCCAAGTTCCAAAATCCAAGGGAAGTGATGTTAACTGATTGTCCTGGCAAAGACAAAAAGAAGCATCCAAGGTAGAACCACAAAACAAAGCTCTGTATCTACCTGTCCCTTTGGAAAGATAATTCTTGAAACTTTATTCCACTTTTTGATATCCAAATATAGAAAGAAAAAAACACAAAAACTCTAAGCCTCCGAAGTTTTCATACAGTAACTAGCCTTCTATTTTGAAGTTAAGCTGGAAATTTGTTCCCTTTGTGATTATTTGTATTGGAAATAGAAAAACATTCTATATAAAGAAAGACTAGTGATTTCAAAAGTCCTATGATAAATATGATGCTTTCCCCATTTTACAATGTACAGAAAACACTCAAGATAAAGTAAATGTACAAATAAAGATATGAACACAATGGAAGAAGACACAATTAATCTTTGCCCACAAGAAATCTTGGATGAGCTCAGAAATTCTTGAGATGTTGAACAGTAAAGCAGGAGACAAAAAAATAGACTTAATAAGATAGCAAATTAAATCATTAAAATACCAATTATCTACAATTTCACTTTTAAAATCTATAAGATGGTAAATATACTCATCATTACATAATAAAAACAGATGATGAAACGGTAAATATGGCCCTAATTTTGTTTAAAAATTAGATATAGCTATAAACAGAAAAAACATGGAAAATGTACCAATTATTCACTTTTTTTCCTGCTTCCATATATTCACTTATAAAAAATACTTTCACCAATAACAACTCTTACTACACTATTGTATTTTAGGGGTATTGGTATTAGGAGAGGACAATCAACACCCTTGTCCAGTTGAGCATGAATTATATATACCAATATGTCAATGGTAATGCTACCTCTTAATGGTTAAACTTATTTTAAGACCTTTTAAAGTTAATTTGTATTTTTAAAAATGTCTGTACTGCATACAGATTACTTGTCTCATCTAACACAAAATCACCCATAAGAGAAATCCCAAGTAAAAAACATCCATTTGAAAACTAAATTTTTCTTGTATTATAATTTTAAAACTTATCTATTTATTATGACATTTAAACTTATTATCTATCTATGCCAAAACTACTGTTATATTATGATAAAATCTTTTCATTTAAGAAAAATTTACTACTGGTGCTTATATGGGGAAAAAATGACAAGTTTCACTTTTATTTCTTCAAGAAAAAGTTCTGTTAAACATTTACACTGCATCAAGTTTTTAAAAAAATTAAGACAAAGCTCTATATAGTTTTATTTTTAATTTATTATAAACAGTTTTTTCAAGCTAACATATTGCAATAACATTATATCCATAAAGATGTATATAATCAAATGCAAATGAACACCTGAACCACTGTGAACTAGGACTATTATTACAAAATGAACATTCAGAATTAATCCCATTTCAACTGCTAAATATAAGTAGACTGATTAACAACAAATTTTATAGTTGTTTAAAGACTATAAAATTATTTTTAACTTCCAAAATAGTATAAATCATCATAAAAGATATATACTATACTTATGAGCAAATATAGATAGAATCATAAAACCATACACTTTTTTTTTTTTTGAGTTGGAGTTTCACTCTGTCGCCCAGACTGGAGTGCAGTGGCCGCTCCCGGCCACCACAGCCTCGACCTGCTGGGCTCC
>NW_007245715.1:356436-382775 GCF_000164805.1 Carlito syrichta
CCCAGGCGGGTCTCGAACCCGCGGGCTCAGGCAATCCACTCACCTCGGCCTACCAAAGCACAGGATTACAGGCTGAGTCACCGAGCCTGGCCAAATTGTACACTTAAATATAACTTTACAAAGAGTTTTGCCTTAAGTTTTATTTTAAAAGTCACAATTATGCTGAAATGGTTTATCAAAGACAAAGGGATGGAGTATGAAATGAGAGAACACTATACCTAGAATCAGGAAACCTAGATTTTAAGGATTTCTACCTCAGTTATGAATTAGCTATATGACCAATTCAGTTATCCTCACTGGGATTAAAGTTTGTCTACTATAAATGAAATCACTGGACTAGATAATTCAAATTATTTTCTCCGTTTGCAATAAACTATATTACAAATGCAAAACTAATTCACTGTAGCATATATAGATAAGCAAAAAGAAACTAAAGATCACCCATAAATAATTCTGATATCTAAAGATAAACATATTTTGAAAATACTGGCTATATGTTAAATACTAAATATATAGATATTTAACATAATTAAGCATAGTAAAGCAGCTTTTAAAAACTACATTTGGGAAGAGATGCTTTAGCTTCTAACATGCTTTAACTTTCTTCTACTTAATAAACTGGGAATACTTCAACTAGTATTTAGTATTCTTCTCAACTAGAATATGATTTTTAACGGCTCCATAGTATCCATTGAAGATTTATTACCTTTAAAAAATTAAATCCCAGCCGGGCTCAGTGGCTCAGCCTGTAATCCCGTGCTTTGGGAGGCTGAGATGAGTGGATTGCCTGAGCCCGCAGGTTTGAGACCTGCCTGGGCAACTTGGCGCAATCTCATCTCTATAATAAATCAAAAAATTAGCTGGGCGTGGTAGCGCGTGCCTGTAGTTCCAGCTACTTGTAAGGCGAAGGCGGAAGGATCGCTGGAGCCCAGCAGGCCAAAGCTGTGGTGACTGGGAGTGTGCCACTGCACTCCAGTCTGGGCGACAGAGTGAAACTCCAACTCAAAAAAAAAAATAAATAAATAAATCCCTATTAGTATTAAAAGGTTGGTACCTATGAAGTAGATATACATCCCTACAACTATACAATACATATCTCTACAACTATACTTTTATGAACATTCATGATTATTTCTCTAGGAGATATTTCTAAGGATATGCACAGTTCTAAGATATTTATCTGATACAAATGACCATGAAGTGTTCTTATTAACAGTTTAGCAAAGTTCAAGCACCCAAAAAACACAAACATTAGTGGTTGTGCTGCTCCCCTAATACAAACATATGCTTACCTTCATATTCAGCTTACTTAATACTTTTGCTCTGGAGAAAATTCCAAATGGAATTTTATTGATTCGATTGTGTTCCATGTTGAGGGAATAGATGGTGGAAAACTGAGATGGACCACCCACTGGATACAACTGGAAGCAATTTCTAGCTAAGGTCAAACTATTCAGTTTCACAAGACTTGATAAAAGGCTCTGTATAAAAAGAAATAAGAATAAGAATTAGAACTGTGACAAGAATTATTTTGTACAGAGCAGCAGTTCCAACACAAATGCCTCAAAGGGCTTTGCAGGTAACAAATGACAGAGACTTGTCAGGCAGGTCTGTGATATTTCACCTACAGGGACAGTCACACAAAGTTTTGTCCTTGCAGATGTAGTCAGATTTCCATATTTTACAACAGAAAATTATCCTGATTTTTATTATTTGCCCTCAATGTATTTAAAACACTCTATGGAGTTAAAAAAAAAAGTCTGTGGGTGAGAGATGTCTCATGGGTGACTAATTTGAGACCTCTATAGTACAGAAACTTTAGTGTCAGACAGTCCTGAGGAGCTGAGCCCAGTTGGATACTGGTTGTGTAACTAATCCTACCTAGATCTCAGATACATACCTATCTCTAAAAGAGTACTAAAATTAACATAATATCTGACACAGAGTAAGCTGTTATTCAGTAATTTAATTATTTCTTTTAGGAATACTAAATTCAGAAGATGATTATACTTCCTGATATTGTATATTATGTTGTTTTCCTATATGGTAAAATTTTTGAGGGAATATATGCATCCATTAACAAGTAATAATAGCACATAACCCTGTCTCCACCTACTTTACCCTCTAACTATTTAAGCAAAGTGCTAAATGTTTAGATATTATAAAAGAATCTCTACTAAGGATTAAGCCCTACTTTGAGAAATAAAGCACACAGATAGGAAATAATATACAACTATATATAATCAATAAAAAGTTATATAGGATAGGCTCTTGCTATTCAAAGTCTGAAACTAGGAACAGCAGCATCAGCATCCCCTGGGAGTTTGTTAAAATGCAGACTATTGAACCCCACTCCTACACAAGCATAATATGCATTTTAACAAGATTCCCAGGTAATTTGTATGTTCATTAACATTTAAGAAATACTGGTATAGGCTATAAATTGTTTTGAATCCTGGCTCTATCTTTTAAAAGCTTGTGACTTGGGCAAGTTATTTTTCTGAACCTCAGTTTATTCATTTTTAAAATAATGCCTTATGTTATAGGTCATCGTGAAGACTAAAGGAGATAAAATAAACAGCTTTACAATACCTAGCATGTAAGTGCTTAAACTTTAAATCTCTTCTCTATTTAAATTAAAAAGAAAAGAAGAAATACTAGAATAACTAGAAAAGCAGGAAGGATGAAAAAGTTTAAATCTTGAAGGATTAAAAAAACTTAAATATTCAGAGAAGTAGAAGACTACTAGATTGAAGTAAAAGCACAAGTAGAGAGAAGCAAGCAAAGTGTGAGCTGTGTGTAAATTTTAAATAATGCTCAAACTGCTGCTGTCTACCATGAGTAAATTGAAGACACGAGGTGTCAGTACAATAGGCAAGGCAAGCCAAAGGAATGAAATAACTATATGATTGAAGGTGTAACTATACAGTGAATTGAAACTTGTTCTTTATACTTTAAAAGGCTACCCTTAACACATGTCTATTGTTGTACACAAACAAGAGGAAGAACACAGGTAAGAAAAGTAGTGGTGATAAAACTTTGCATGTCAGTCAATTCAGTAAAAATCTCTATAGCCTACTTCACTGAAAATAAAGGAGCTTTATGAGTCTCATGGCAAAAATGTTGTTCTTACTACTGACTTCTTTATTTGCTTGGCATTATTCTATGATAAAATGTTAATATCTGAGTATATTTGAGAAGTGGCACACAAGAAGGCAGTTCCTCAACTTTTCATTTCCTAAGCCATATTGTGAAACTTGAGAATTGTTTTATCATTGCTTTAGAGTCAGACTTGTCTAGGCTCCTATCTTAGATCTACTTAAAAGTTTTGTCAATTTTGGCGAATTAGATAATCAATATATCTCTCACCATATTTCCAGAAAAATATTTAAGGCAACAAATTTAGCCAAAAATATAAGCATTCTTAAGTCCCATTTCCCTATTTATTTGATGAGAATACGTCAATAACTAGTTTATACTGCAGATTAAATGAGATAATACACGTAGAGCCCCTAGCCTCATGCCTTGAGTATATATAAAGTTATTAAGTTCCTTTTCCATATATATGCATATATTTGTCTGCGACATGCGCGCGCGCACACACACACACAGATATACAGGGTGCTAAACAAAAGGTATACACATTTTAAAAGATGTTATCTATGTACTGCTTTTTAAAGTTGAATTAAATTACAGTAGTAATCTGTAGTATGATGTTTGTTCAACCGTGTTTCCACCTTTTTCTTTAACTGTCCTGCCTTTGCATGGTGATGTTAGCATTTATTTGATTAATACCAACTTTTGAGCGAATGTCACATTTAAAATGTGTATACATTTTTTGGCACCCTTGTATATTATACTATATATATATATAGTCTTATATATATATATAGTCTTATATATATATAGTCTTATATATATATATATGTCTGCATTAAAACTACTCCATTTTCAGATAGTTTTCAAAAGGAAAAATATAGTCATTTTGTCAGCTCTGATATCGGCAATATACTGTACCCCTATTGAAAACTACTTTCATGATTTCTCTTGCCTAATCTAGCTTGAATGTCTCATAAGTGCTGTCTAATGGACATTACTGTTTTCCTTACTGTACTTATTATAAATATAGACAATTACACATTTGCATGGAGAATATGCTGCTTCCAAAGCACAAGTCACTTTTAAATAAGACTTAATGCTTTCCCATAATTGAAAAAGGACAACCAAAGGTTTCCCCCATAGCGTCTCTATCTAAAAATGGGCCAGTTTAAATGCACATGTATACATACACACGTGTGTGCCTTCTTCCACATATAGACTGAAGACAGCTGTCCTCTTTATATGCTCTCTAATCTCATCAAAAGTACAAATAAATTATCAGTGGTTGCCAGGGGCCAAGGGGAATGAGGGAGAAATAGGCAGAGCACAGAGGATTTTTAGGGCAGTGAAATTCCTTTGTATGATACCATAATGGTAGATACATGTCCACACCCACAGAATGTATAACACCAAGAATGGACCCTAATATAAACAATGGACTCTGAATGATCATGAGGCGTCAATGTAGTTTCGTTAATTGTAACAAATGTAATACACTGGCGGGGGAATATTGATATTGGGGGATGCTATGCATATATGGGAACAGGGAGTATATGGCAAATCTCTGTACTGTTCACTCAATATTGCTGAATCTGAAACCACTCAATTTAAAAGAAAAGTAAATTCTGACTTACTTCAGTCACAAAATACTGTATATGAAATAACTCACTGTATATTAAATACCTAGCACAATGTCTGTATCCTAACATGTACTCAATAATTATTAGTTTCACCTCACTAGGACTGGATATATACAAATTTAGATGTTTTCACTTTTTGAACTTTGATATAGACTCAGTCTTTTCACATTTAGGCACAGTGTCAATCTTAAACTCACAAATAGTACCGAAAAAAGAATCACAAGGCCTGACTAATGTGCTAATTATTTGCCTTATTATGGATATAAGTCACTGTTGGAAAAGGGGATAACATTAAATAGTAAAACCTCACCCATTTTGATCATTCTAAATTACTACTATCACAGAAAGACAAAAATCCAGAATCTAGTTTTCAGGGCTGTATCTGATACCTGTGGATTTTATTCCCTATCCCAGTTAAACAGCTACTAACAATGGTGTACTTTTACCACAGGTAAGATGCTGTCTTAATAGTCTCAGTGAATTGGTCCAGCTTAGAATCTCCAATCCTGCAAAACTCATCTTTATACTCTGACCAAACTGTTTTCTGAAAACACAAACACCCAAAGTAATAGAAATCCCAAATTAATAGGTGCTACTTTATCTCTGTCTGCCTAAAAAACAGGTCAATTGAATAAATTTATTTAATAAATTAACTGCTACAAAACAAGTTTCATCTGCCCAAATGGTTCTTTATAAATCAAAGCATAAATGTGAAAAACATTCATCCAAAGAACCGTTATTCTTAATTCAAATATAAATACACACAGAAAAACTACCATTAGTCAAAATATAAGTCTGCATTTATATGAGACATTTTTAATTGTTATTAAAAAAGGATTCTGCAGAAATCAATCTATAAGTCGACAATTCCATTTTTTTTTAGCATAGTATAGTAAGGTATCATGCTTGGATATCTTGTAGATATGGTAAAATAGTAGATAGCAAAAGAAGAGTGAAAGAATAATAATGTTGAGAAATTATAAAATCAACAAAACCCAAAATAAAAAATAACAGACTTGGTGATTGTTATATACTAAATAAACTTTAATATTATTGCATAAGCCAGGTAATAATTTGGGTCACAGGAGAGTTGTAGCTAATATTAATCTTGACAATGAACAGTGATTCTATAAAGATCATTCTTTTCATTTACCATCTTTCTACAGTACCTTTTTATAACTGAACTAGGAAGGGTAGCTGAGTTTTAAAACCAGTCATACAGTTTTCTTTAATAGCTTTTACTGACAGTTCCCAAAATGACATACGATTTATGTGGTACAATAAAGGAGACTGTAGCACACTTACTTTCCTTGTTTTTTTCCTTCTCCATGTTAAAAAAAAATTATTATGTTCCTATACCCATTGTTTTATCTTTGAAATTTTTATCTTAATGGAGGTGGTACATCCATAGCATACACATTATTTAAATAATCTCAATCGCCAAATTATTTACCCAGCTGTAAAGATTTACCAGCTTTCCCTGCATTATCGTTGAGACCTGTTTCAAATCTTGTTTTCTCCAATCCATTTCTTACCTCTGGTAAAGTAGAAATGTTATTGTTCTCTAAGTTTAATTCTTCAAGTGCACTGCATTTTGCTAATGATCTGGGTATTGCTGACAGTCTGTTATATCTCAGACCAAGACGACTTAAACTGGACAGATTTCCTATAAACACACAAAAAAGAATTTATTATTTATAAAATACGATTAGCCTCTCACTGTCACAGGCTACCTACTAGATATTTATGAATTACTTTGAAGTACTATTTCAGCAAGATCCCTAACTTCTAGTACCAAGGAACTACGCACTACACTATCAATCAGGATGACACCGAAACCACTTGTGTTCACTTCTGTGTTCAGAGAAATAATGAATATACAGCTATTTAGCTTTTTAAATGAGCTATAAGGAAGTATTGGCATACTTCAACAAATTAATCTTTCGATAAGATTTATTTAATTTAACTGCAAAGTAGTATATAATTTAAATTTATAATGATTATCCCATTTATATCTAAGAGATAATAAGTCAACTTAGAACAAGTGGTTATGTATAAATGTTTATGTAATTTTAGAGAAGAAATTTCCAAATTTAAAAAATGGCATTATTTAATAAATATGCACAATTATTCTGTGAAATCAGAAAGGTTCAATATAAACATTCCAAATTTCTCTGAAAAGTTGACTTGATGGTAAGAAATTTCTCAAACTAAAAAAAAAAAAAATTACAAACAAAAGTGATAGTTATAGTCTCTCTTATCTGAGCATATCCAGCTTGAGCACAAATTAACTATTACTAAATAAATAAAAAGCAGAGCATTTTATTTTCTATGTACTTTCTAGTTTTACTGACTATATGTAAACTACTGGGATGAATATAATATTAGATAACTGCTATATTAAAAAGTTCAAATCAAATGTAATTTCCCAAACAATATACATTAGAAAATAAGTTAATTTGGATGCAAAAAAGGTAACATTAATGAGAATTTAGTTCAATGTATTTCTTTGTCATGGCTGATTAATTTCATTGCTGACTTCAAATTACAATTACTACTATGAGATTCTTGAATGAGTCAGGTTAAAATGCCAAATGTAGCCTTCACTTTTAAATTAAACAGCTATTTTCAGTGTTAGAAATTACAAAAGAATGGATGCTTCTGTCATACTTATCTTTTTGGAGACAAATATTTTGAGATCTTTCAACTTTGGCAACCTTCTGATGCCTGCCCATTTCTTTCTTTTTGATTTAATCGCTATTTTAGTCAATTTTCTTTCTTAAATCCAACATTACTACAGTACTTAAAGAAAACACATATTAGTCTATAGCGTAAGACAGGCCTTGACCCCACCCAGGAGAGCAGTCACTATGACTCATAACGCTTATCTGGTTATCATTCATCTGCATCTTTCCCTCACGTGAAGAAATCAGTGATTGAAGTTATAAGCAATGACTAATCAGAGCTAGTTTTTAATCTTTGCAGTTTGAAGGTAAGACTTAAGTCACTGACAATAAAAAAAAAATACTCTCATGATTCTATACCGTAAGCCCTCAACTACAATGTAGGAAAATTTAGCAACCATTTAAATTCCTTCAATTAGAACTATTACCTAGCACACAATGACCATTCACATTACTTTCCTACAATAGTATTTGTAAACTGAGCCAAGAGTTTGCTGGTTCTGATTAAGTAAGATTTCAACAGGCATAAAATTCAATACAAAAACAAAAATAAAAATTACCACTTAACAAAGACAAGTTAATTTTGCCTTTAAAATGCCTTCTAAGTAACTAAGGATGCTTCATTAGTGTCTTTCTGGTGAGATATGTCAATTTTGGAGGGAAATTTTAAAAAGCAGAAGATTGGGTGGCTTTCAAAGCCCAAGAAAATTTAGGATTAGAAATAAGGGCGAGAATATTTACTAATACTATCACTGCATTATCACATCGAATATAATATAAATGTTACTTAAAAATTGGGCTAGCAGGCCAGGCTCAGTGGCTCAGCCTGTAATCCCAGAGCTTTGGGAGGCTGAGGTGAGTGGATTGCCTGAGCCCGTGGGTTCGAGATCCACCCAGGCAACTTGGTGAGACCTCATCTCTACAATAAATCAAAAATCAGCTGGGCGTAACAGCATGTGCCTGTAGTTCCAGCTACTTGGAAGGCTGAGGTGGAAGGATCGTCGGAGCCCAGCAGGTCAAGGCTGCAGTGGCCAGGAGCGTGCTACTGTAGTCCAGTCAGGGCGATGGGGTGAGACTCCAACTCAAGAAAAAAAAAAAAAGTCGGGCTGGCAGAAGATAAAATAATAACTGGCTTTAGGACAAAATATGTTAACTATAGTAATCTACCTATAATGGCAAAAATTAAGGACAATCTAAATGTGTACCAATAGAAGAATAATTATTTAAATAATTATATCAAAATGTAACAGAAAAACCAAAGTATTTTATATTATCTATGTGACCATGAGCAAGTTACTTAACCTCTCTGAGACTTGTTTCCTCATCTATAAAGCAGAGATAATAACACATATCTGACAGGGTTGCTCTAAGGACTAGATATGATGTGTGTAAGATACTTAGCACCATGATTGATACATAACAGATGTTCAATGTACATCTGTTTTTATTCTATAGTATGTCTATATTCTGCAATATTTTGTGCCTGTTAAAATGTTGCAAAAATATTCTAAGAGGTGAAAGACTTTAGGTCATGATGTTAAATGAAAAAATGTAAGATAAAATTGTGTATTTTGTTTTTTGTTTTTTTTTTTTGAGTTGGAGTCTCACTCTGTCACTCAGACTGGAGTGCAGTGGCCACTCCCGGCCTCTGCAGCCTCGACCTGCTGGGCTCCGGTGATCCTTCCACCTCAGCCTTCCAAGTAGCTGGAATTACAGGCGCGCACTACCACGCCTGGCTAATTTTTGATTTATTATATAGATGAGGTCTTGCCAAGCTGCCCAGGCGGGTCTCGAACAATCCACTCACCTCAGCCTCCCAAAGTGCTGGGATTACAGGCTGAGCCACCGAACCCGGCCAACTAAAATTGTATATTTTGTATGATCTCAATAATGTAGAAAACATACATGCAAAAAAAAAAAAAAAAAAGGACAAAAAAGGTATCAAAACTAACGGAGTTATCTCTTCAAGGCAGAACTATAGGAGAACGATTAAAATTTTTTGACCTTGTCTACATTTTTCATAACTTTCCATAGTTTTATAACTTTAAGATATTTTAATAAGAAAAAAATCTATAATTCTAAAGTAATTTTAATTTTATAAAAACACAGTGCATCTTTCCACCATCTTTTTTTTTTTGAAGGTGGATTAATATTTTTACATTACTGAAATATTTTATATATCTTTTTTTTTTTTTTAAGTCAGTCTTACTCTGTAGCCCAGTCTGCAGTGCAATGACATGCTCACAGCCACTACAGCCTTGACCTGCTGGGCTCAGGTGATCCTTCTGACTCAGTCTTCCACAGGTATGTGCTACCATGCCCGGCAAATTCTATGATTTATTGTAGAGACGAGATCTTACCATGTTGCTCAGGCTAGTCTCAAACCCCTGAACTCAGGCAATCCTCTCGACTCTGCCTCCCAAAGTGCTGGGATTACAGGTGTGAGCCACTGTGCCAGGCACACTAGACTACATATAAAGTGTATACAGCTCTATATTTTATATATGATTATACGTAAAATGTTTTATCATCTACAAAATATGTCATTAAAAAAGACTGAAATATTCAGAAAATGTAGATTTAAAATTTGTAAAAACCCTCTTTGAAAGCCCAGAAATGTTGCTGTGGTTTTTACCTTTTAGGATGTCAATCAACAAAATAATCAAAAGCCTATATGATAATAATAAGACTTGAAAAAAATCATTTCTCAAAGTCAGGTAATTCGTGAAACAGTCCAGTATTTTGGTTCAAATATAAAAGTGATGTCTACTGTGTAATGTATTAATAAACTGAGGGTATGACTCACAAATGGCTTATCTATTTATAATTCAGGCTTAAAATGTCCTCTTCTCCCACAAAGGCTATTTGATTCTAGCTTTTAATCCTAGAGCAGGTCAGTCTTAAAATATATGTAAGGAAGCTTAACAATATATCAAAATAAGCTTAACTGTACAGTGATCATATAGTACTAGACACAAAAATGAGGCTAATTTTGTGCACATATTTTAGTCTACATAGGATTATTATATTTTATGCTTTGATTTGGTCTTATAAGAAAGGATGCACTATTCATGACAAAATATTTCAAATTAAATTGTTATGGCTATTCACTTAATTCTGCCTTCTAAGTAAATTTGTTTTAAAGTTGGAAATATTTACATCTATAAATAGTATACACCATTTACCTAATAAAGAACAAAATAAAAATACTCAGAAATTTTATTCTAGAATTCTTATGCAGTTTCCTGATATTTAACTTACTTAACTCCATACTCTGTGACACAGCTCTACCCACCTCTCTACAGGTTGCATGAGTACACCCATAGCTTTGTGCTAATACCTCTATCATCAGAGTCACGTCATATAATAATGTTTATTTTCAAGTCTGTATCCATTTTTAGACCCTAGTGAGTTCTCTAGTGTCAGAACCTAGTGCAGAGCCAGACACACAATACATGTTTGATATTTACTAAATGTTTATTATAATAAAGCAAAACCTGAGAAACATTAAAAAGGTAATTATATTCTGTAAAATAATATTTTATAGAAAGGGAATGGGTATATACTTATCTCATTAATTGAAAATGTTTTCTAATATTGGTTTTCTCCCCTCCAAGTCAGACATCAAATTCTATTTGCATTCTCAAAATATATTTCTCATGTCTGTCCTTCTCCAATCCCACTCTCAGTAGTTCAATCCAAAATCATGACAATAGCTAAGACTTAAAGCTATGTGAAAAAACAGTTACCAGCTAGTTAGGGACAGAGCTAAATCAAACTCAGTGGCTCCCTATTAAAAATTTTTTCTTCAAAATCTTCATTGACCTTGTTCTAGTTAGCTTGTTTCTTTGACTCACAAGCATGGTACACTCATTCTCACCTCCATGTTGTTTGACTATTCGTGCTGTTGTGCTCACTGAATGTATTTTTCTTCCATACTGAGTCTAAAACATTTGTTCTTCAAGATTTCCCTGACCATTCTATCAAGATCTGACTGATTTCTCTGTAAATTGAGCTCACAGCAGCATAATGTTTTCATCATAAGGCAATTAATTATATTTGGCCTTATATTGCTGTTTCATGAATTAGTTATCTCTCTCACCAGACTGAAAACTCCTTAAATGAGGGGATCTGCTGTTTTTTCCTCTCTTCACAGAATTTGTTTCACTGCTAAAAATACAAAAGGCATTCAATAATACTTTCTTTTTTTTTTTGAGTTAGAGTCTCACTCTGTCGCCCAGACTGGAGTGCAGTGGCCACTCCCGGCCACCGCAGCCTCAACCTGCTGGGCTCTGGCGATCCTTCCGCCTCATCCTTCCAAGTAGCTGGAACTACAGGCACGCGCTACCATGCCTGGCTAATTTTTTGATTTATTGTAGAGATGAGGTCTCGCCATTACAAAAGCTAAAACATTTCACTATTTGTCCTCCTTTCCAAAGAAACAAGATACACAAAAAAAACAGTGAAAGGCCCCAAAAATTCTCTTTTCTTTGACTCATTCTTATTTTTAAAATAGGATGTCTATGAAGCATTAACTTTACTGAATATGATTTAAAAACATATGTCAGATTTAAAAACATATGTCATATCTACCTGGTCTATCTGAACATAAATTAATTCTTCTACAAGTATTTGCAGGAATTTTTTCTGGGATACCCAACTTCTAGCAGTCCTTTCTTGGGTATCAGTCAGAAAGAAAGAACAATTCTAACTTTCTGTATTCCTCTCACCCCATCAAATAATTTTTTAATTACAAAATATACGAACGCATTTTATTCTTTTCTTTAGATAACCATAGTTTGTAGTCTAATATGTACTTACTGAGACCTTTCTATGAGCATTTATTTACACTTACACAAATTCAGAAATTTGTTTATGTTTATGTGTTTGTTTTCATATAAATGAGATCACTCTATATGCTTTGCTCCCCCATAACAAGCGACAGAATGTTTTCCTCCAAGTAAATGCAGATATATATACCTCATTATATTTAACCATTGTAAAGTATCCTATGTTATGTGTGAACCCTCCTCTATCATTGCCCAATTGATGGCATTTGTTTCTAATTTTTGTTGTTGTTGTTGTTAAGTTGGAGTCTCACTCTGTCACCCAAACTGAAGTGCAGTGGCTGCTCCCGGCCACTGCGGCCTCAACCTGCTGGGCTCCAGTGATCCTTCCACCTCAGCCTTCCAAGTAGCAGGAACTACAGGCGCGCGCTACCACACCCAGCTAATTTTTTTGATTTATTGTAGAGAAGAGGTCTCGCCAAGTTGTCCAGGCGGGTCTCGAACCCATGGGGCAATCCACTCACCTCAGCCTCCCAAAGCGCGGGATTACAGGCTGAGCCACCGAGCCCAGCTGTTTCTAATTTTTAAAAGGGAATTCTGCAGCCTAGACAACAGAGTGAGATCTGCCTCTACAAAAAAAAGAAAAATCAAAAACCTAGCTGGGTATGGTGATACACACCTGTAGTGTCAGCTACTTGGGAGGCTAAGGCTAGGACGAGCTGGGATAATGCCACTGCATTCCAGCTTGGGCAACAGAGTGGAATCCTGACTCTAAAAAATAAAGAAATTCTGTAATAAACTCCCTTAGACATATATCTTTGTGCACATGTGAAAATATTTCTTATATGACAAGAATATAGCTATTTTAAATTTTAATAAATAGTACCACAAGGCTATGTCAGTTTTATGTCCACCAAAAGTGAAAGACAATGTTCATTTACTCACATCCTTGCAAAATGGGGAGGAATGGTTTCAAAATTTTATCCCTTGCCTATTTCTAGTCTACGTCCACTGCTACAGAGCAAGGCTGGCAGATAAGACCATCCCTTTATTTCCGTCATACTACTGGTTTCCCTATGGAAGCAAGCTGTTCTATTGTAATAAAATGGCTGAAGTACTCAGCAGGGGGTCTTTGAAGTATCAGAAAAGGAATGGGCTTATTAACAGTGGAAAGTCCCCATAATTTTGTCCCATCAACTCTTTCATTCACTCACTCTTTTTTGGTTTTTTTTGAGTTGAAGTCTCACTCTGCTGCCTAGGCTGGAGTGCAGTGGCATGCTCACGACCACCCCAGCATCGACCTGCTAGGCTCCAGCAATCCTTCCACCTCAGCCTTCCAAGTAGTCAGAACTATAGGTGTGCACACTACCACGCCTGGCTAATTTTTTATTTATTGTAGAGATGAGGTCTCACCAAGTTGCCCGGGCTGGTCTCAAACCCGCGGGCTCAGGCAGTCCTCTCATCTCAATCTCCCAAAGTGCTAGGATTACAGGTTGAGCCACAGAGCCCAGCTCACTCATTCTTTACAGTAGAACAGGAACAGTAGATGAATACAAAGTTTTACATTTTTTTATTCTCACTGAAACCTAAACATTTTCTGTAGTAACAAAGATTGGTATTGGTAACCAAATCCCAAATATTTATAAACACAAAAGCCTAGTAAATAGAATTAGATTCTTGACACTTCTCTTCCAAAGTCAAATTCTTAAGTTTCTCACTTTAAAAACCAGAATATTTCTAGAATTAAATAATTACAAGATAAAAATGATGGAGTGAAATTGCTACAGGACATTATCTAGTACCAAAAATTAGTGGTTATTTAAATAAAAATGTTACCTCCACCAGTTGTGGTAGCTCACGCCTGTAATCCCAGAACTCTGGGAGGCAGAGGCGAGGGGACTGCCTGAGTCCAGGGGTTCAAGACTAACCTGGGCAACTTGGTGAGACCTTGTCTCTACAATAAATCAAAAAAATTAGCAGGGTGTGGTGACGCACACCTGTAGTTCCAGCTACTTGGAAGGCTGAGGTGGAAGGATCGCCTGAGCACAGCAGGTCAAGGCTACAGTAGTGGTGAGCAAGCCACCGCACTCCAGTCTGGGCAACAGAGTGGAACTTTGACTTAAAAAAAGAAGAGAGGGGGGGAGAGGGGAAAAGAGAAGGGGGAGAGGGAGGGGAGGGTGGAAGGAGCAGGGATGTGGAAGGAGGGGGAAGGGGAAAAGGAGGAAGGGGGAGGGAGGAGAGAGGAAGGAAGGGCAGCGAGGAGAGAGGGAGGAAGGACGGCAGGGAGGGAGGAGGAAGGGTGGCAGGTAGGAGGAAGGGTGGCAGGTAGGAGGAAGGGCAGCAGGGAGGAGGAAGGGCGGCAGGGAGGGAAGAGGGAGGGAGGGAAAGAAGCTACCTCTAACTTTCTTGGATCTAAATGTTTTTCTTTTTTTTGGTGGGGTGAAAAGGGATAAAATTTTTTAAAAAGCAATCTATAAGAATATGCTATTCTGATAAAGAAATCCACATTTGCAAAGGCCCTATCACTTCTTGAGAGTATGGCATGTCCGAAGAGTCACTGACATCTTGCCAAAGTCTGTAACTCTCAGAAAAATAAAACAGGATAAAAAATTAAGGACAAAATGGCAAAACTCTTTTATGCCAGACAAAAACTTAACATCAGAAGTCTAACATGTATTGTGATTCACCCTCTGCAGTGGTTTCAACTCTAACCTCTTTCAAGGAGCGGTTTTAACCACAAACTAAACTGCAATCTAAAAATCAAGACATAGCTCACTTTAATGTTGAGCCATTTCAAATAAGAAATAAAATCATTGCTGCTGAGCTTCTGTATATAAATGCAGGCTGATTATCGCCAATTACTGACATTTGGCTTTCAAGAACTTAACTTTGTCTATAAATTGTTCTGTGCTTTACTTTGACAGCTTACTTTCTTATTCTGTCAGATTTTTTAAATATGGTGAAATGAAATGGCTATGAATTAAAATTAGATGGTTTCAATTTCAGCAAATACAACCCGCAAATACAATTCAGTAAAACTTTTGAGTAAGATGCTAATTTAAACAGTTTTAATCTTATTTTAACAAAATAATAAAAAAATTACAAGAAATACAGTTTGAAGGCTGAAATAGTCAAGGGGATAATTATTTTCAGAAATATTAAATTGAAAACAAAAGGAAAATAAAGCAACACAAAAATTCTTGAATGTTAAAAATTCAAAATACCACCATTAAGAAGAAAACTGGTAAAGAGTATACATGTAAGTTGTACTGTAACTACCTAAAACCCAATTACTAAAATTCTACTTATTGCTATTGTCATAATTACTGTAACATTTCTTCAGGGCCCAGTACAACAAAAAGACTTCTGTGAATTGATTTGTGCTCCAGCTTTGAAGGCAAGACTTTGTTGCATGTTTCTCTCTTTATCTTATTTTGAAAAGAAATAGAAAGTAAAATACTTTTTCCTACTTCAGACCTTTTCTCTCCTGGTTTCATAAAACTACTAGATACATTAAAATGATAAAAAAAAAATCAGGGTCATAATTAAAAACAAAATAACTGTTATGATAAAGCGTAATCTTTTCTTTGGGTCACAGCTAATTACTGAATTAGAAAATATTTACATGAGAGAATATACTTTTTATTCAATAAGGAAGACTGCTGTTTCTCTTTTAAATCCGAGAAACTATAAATATGTATTAAAACACTCTCTTACTTACCTGCAACCAGCTACCCTTCCCTATTTCCTTCTGTCTCTTTTCCAATCCTATGAGCTGTCAGTGATCCTGGCACTACTCAGCCTAGAAGTAAATGGCAGTAATTACTGCCAAGGAGTGATAGCTACTCTAGGAGTGGTCATGTTAAATAAAGAAAGGGTAAAAACAACCCAGTCTGCTTATAAGAAGAAAAAGTAAGGAAATAAAGTGATTTTTGGAAAAGTGATCGTAAGATGACATAAGATTTGGTTTTCAGTTGTGAGTTTATAGCAAGATTCTTTAGTTCAGAGAGGAAAGTAGGCAGCTGCTTCAAGGCAAGCATCAACTCTCCAGGACAGATGTTGGCCTTTTTGTTTTTCATTTTAAGTTATACTTTTCAAGAACTAGATTAGGACTTAAAAAAAAGGAAAATTATCAGGAGAACCATATGCCAATTAAGTTTGTCACTGAGTGTTTTCAATGAACTGCTCTTCTTTAATAAAATGAAAGGAAAAATCTCAGAGGTCAATTAAGAGTGTTGGGATTTACAACAGACCAAGATCCAAAGTCAAAATTTCTCACTAAACCCCAATCTTCTGCTATACAATCAAAATACTGGGAATGGAAGCGATGGAGAGACAAAATATTTATTTTAATAAACATAGTAAATAGAAAATGATTACAATATCATAAAGAGTTTCAATAAATATTACTTATTTACTTTGCCACTGCTCAGAGTAACAACTACACTATATTTGCTGGCAACTGTCACTGGGTATAAAAATAAAAACAATGTTAAATTTTTCTTGCTGTTAACGTTTCAGTTGTCATTGATTTCCAATACATAATACTTGTACTCTGACCCTACAGAATGAGCTAGAAGTGAAGCACGTGTTCTTCTGAGGTAACATTTTTTTTTTAAGTTGCCCAGGCTGCAGGCAGTGGTGCCTGAGACTATAGGTGTGCACCACCACCACGTCCAGTTAATTTTTTGATTTTTCATAGAAACAAGTTCACACAATATTGCCCAGGCTAGTCTCAAACTCTTGGGCTCAAGCAATCCTCCCACCTCAATCTCCCAAAGTGCTGGGATTACAGGCATGAGCCACTGTGCCTGCTGAGATAACATCTTAACTCCAGGAGATTCATAAAGAAGTCAAATGTTTTCATATTAATAAACACAATTAAAACAGAATAATTACTTATAATAGAAGACAGAAACGTAAAATTAAGAAGGTCAGGAGAAAGAAGGATACATGGAAAAGTTATCCTTTGTCAGAAGAAGTA
The DNA here is from genome assembly GCF_000164805.1 of Carlito syrichta. NCBI lineage: Eukaryota > Metazoa > Chordata > Mammalia > Primates > Tarsiidae > Carlito > Carlito syrichta. Next base: position 373,631 of record NW_007245715.1, read on the forward strand.
AATCCAGAGGACCCTAGTTCTACTGGAAGATTTTATGTTCCACCACCTATGCTTTCTCTGTCTGCCAGGATTATCCATTTTAGTACTTTAATTGCATCTCCCTCTGATTGTTACTTAATAAGATAGGGATACAGACAGATATGCAAAAATATTTAAAAATTAAATATTGTTAGATTATCTGAGAGACAGAACAGAGCTGACTGATAATCATACTCTATATATGCATTTGGTCACTTGAAGGTGTTAGGCTGAGTGGGAAGCAGCACTCACCTTCCCCCATCTGCCCCTCCACCCCAAACCCATAACCACATACCAGCTTCCTGGAACCTGCCGGCAGCTGCCGAGAAGGGCCAGACAGAAACTTTCCAGCCCATGCTGGATGTGACACTTTGTCTCCCCACTTCACTGCCGCCCCCAACGCCCTCCCCAAATACAGCACCCTTAAAAACCCAAGCCTGCCCCTCCTTGGGCGCAACTCCCCTGGCCCATCTTTCCGGACCACGGGACCACACCCGGGAGTTTTTCCCCCAATAAACGCTTGGTTTATACCGGCCCCTTTTCCTGTGCTTCTTTCAGTATCTCCAAACATTACAGAAGGAGAAAATTAAATAGATACTTAAGAGTTCTGAATGTAGAGATGGAAAGAAGTACCAAAACCTTAAGGCTAAAACTTGCTTGACATGCTCAAGAAACAATAAAATGTCTAACGTCTGTAATATCTTACACAATGACTATTAATGAGAAGGATAAGAACATAGATTTATAGCATTTAAAGTATCTTAAATTTTGTTTCTGTCTGATTTGTGGGATTCTGCTAAAGCAGTATTTAAGGGGAAAATTATAGCACAAGCTGTTTTGATGAGAAGAAAGGTCTCAAATCAATGACCTCAAGCTTCTACTATAAGAAACTAGAAAAAGAACAAGAAAAAACTCAAAATAAACAGATGAAAGGAAATAATAAAGTTCAAGTAAAAATCAATGAAATAAAAATTTAAAAAAGGGGAAAGTCAATAAAATTTTGAGAGGCCCAATAAAATTGATAAACCTCTAATGAGAATGATTAGAAAAAAAAGAACACATAAGTTACTGATATCAGGAATAAAACAGGTGGTGTTACCATGGACTCCATTAAGATTAATGAGGGAATGTTATCAACAACTTAATGACTTTAAAACATAACAAGTAAAATGAGCATATATGACTAAAGAGTCTTTATGAAGAAGGTGATAGCCTGAATTGTTCTATGTCCATTAAAAAAATTGAAATTGCTTTAAAAAAAAGATTCCTATAAAGAAAAATCCTGACCCAAATGGCTTCACTGGTGAATTTTACCAAATACTAAAGAAAGAAATAATGCCAATTTCATACAAACTGTTCCAAAAATTAAAGAAAACATTCCCAGGTTATTATATGTGGCCAGTATTATCTTGAAACCAAAAACTAGACAAAGTCAGGTTTTTACAATATTATTTGTGAGTCTATTATTTAGTTAAAACAAATAAATCTAATTTTTCAAACTTCTACAAGAATGACCTTTTTTCTTCTTGGTAAGCAATTTCAGTCTTATTTAATTTTTTATCAAGGTCAGAGAAACATTATAAAATTGTATTTTATTCATTGTATTACCTCAATTCTCTTTCTAAAACCTCTACTATTATTTCCCATGACTTTTTAACTTTGCACTTATTTTGTATATATTTCTTTTTATTTTGATGCTAAGGCACAACTTTTACTTTATCCTATAGATAACTATTTTGGTCTTTGGTTGTGTTCATTATATTATACAGCATCTTCCATTAAATTTGATTTGGCAAACATACTTCTAAAAAGCATACTTTATTCATTTCCTTTTTATATAAACCATGTTTTATATACAGTATGTATCCTTTCCAATGTTCTTTTTCTTATCTAGAACCACTTCGCTTTATTCATCTTGGCTACTTCAACAGATTTTAAAAAGAGAACAGCAAGAAATAATTGTGATTGGTCTCTATTATCTTGAACCAGAAATCTGATTCTATTACATAAGAAATTTGGTAAAATATTCATTATAGACATTAATCAAATGATTAATTATGCATATTAGACAATCTTGTTTTTCAGAAAGGCATCTAAACCATAAACCAGTTAACTGGAATATATAATCTGCTGCTACTACAAATAGTAATATGATAGAAAGAACCATTAACTAAGAATCAGGGAAACCAATTCTAATGGCCAGCTATTATATGCAAGTCTCAGTTTGCTTTTCTGTAGATAGTTGTCTCATATAACCTAAGACAGGTTATTCAATCCTATTTTTAAAATTCCATAATAATTGCTTCTATTTCAAATAATGGTTAAGTAATTTAAACAAATGCTCTCATTTAAAAAAAAAACTAAAAACATCTTCCAAAACCAAGATCAAAGAGCTAAGAGGACAATGACTAAGTACCAGGCCAAAACAAGCTGGGAACCCAGAAACAAACAGAACACTGGAGAGAATCTTGTCCTGAGAGTGGTTCCCTAACCAGAAAATAGCAGCTGAAAGGCTAAGATATATTTCTGGCAAGAGTCAAAATCTATGGCCTGCTAAGGGTGGAGATTCCAGTAATCAACATCTACTGGGACCCTACAGAGATGCACCCTACTAATAAGGGTGAACCGGAAGTAAGACAGTCAATCAGTTAGCCTGTAGCAAACTTTTGAATCACTTGGGGTACCAGAAAAATCTCAAGCCTTGAATACGAACTGACTAAAATGATCCCCCCCCACCCATGTACTTCATAGAAGCAAACAAAAATCCTTCTAAAGATAACAGCATAACAGGCCACAAATAATTTAGTAATAGCACCTCCTAAATATTCATTACTGAAACAATATAAGTTAAGTACAGATGTAATTTTTCTAAATAAAAATTATAGTATCTGTACATCATACCAATAACTGAAAAGGCATCAGAATTTTTTTTTTTAATTCCCTTTACTATTTGCATACATGTATGGGCAATTGGAAAAATAAATAAAACTATATAACTACAGAACATATCAAGCTCAATTCGACTTTCTGCAATTTGGCTAAATCTCTGAAATGCGTTTTGAACTTACAAAGCATCTCATTTCTTGCAATCTCAATATTAAAGATGAACAAACTTTAAATTGCACTGGCCATGTCTTAAAAACTAAACAGCAATTATTTTATTTTTCAGTGTGGACTACTTTAGCAGAGAAGGGACCACACCCAATATAATAGCATGCAACATTCCAAAGTAAGCAAAAACAGAAAACCCACCTATTCTACAATTTAAGCTATAATAGAATATATACATGTAACTCAATAGTCTATCTTCTTTATGATTCAACGGGGATCACTTTCTAAAACCTAATTATTGACTTTGCCAAGAAATAGAAATGAAACATGATTTTAAACTACTGCTTTTTAGAAGTTTTAGTACCTTGGTAATTTTGAATTTTAATCTCTAACCTGTATTACCAAAATGGATTAAAAAAACAGTCCTGTTACTATCCAGGTAACTATAAATAACTATCAATATCTTCTTTCTCCTCTCATACCTATAGAATCTGGGATGTCTAGCAGTTCATTGTGCTGCAAGTCAAGGTTGGTTATCTGTGTGCAGTTTCCAATCTCCTTTGGAAGGTGTTCAAGTTGATTGTGAGCTACATCCAGCGTAATGAGGTTACATAATTCACCTGTAAATTGACCAACACAAAAATTTAACAAGTATTATAAAAGAATATACTGATAACACTTGTAAGCAAGAGAGTAAATTTTGTAATTTCTAAACATAATTATAAACATAATCTTATTAGATAGGTAATATTTATTTGAAAATAGTAAATTATTTAATGAGCACGGTTGCACTGTGAGAAGAAACAAAACTTCATTTTTCTATATCATAATTACATTTTCTTTCTATAAAAGTAGTAAGTCAGCCACAAAATCTGAAACTGTCATTTTAAAAGGATATCTGATAAAAGTAAAATGTTGCCTGAAAATGATTACCAATCTGTATTATATACTCTTTTTAAGTAACCAATTCAACCACAAATGTTTATAGATTCCAAGATTTAAAGAGCTGATTAATTTCTTAAACTAAATTCAGCATAATATCAGATACGTTGTGATTTCAATTTGAGTGTCATATGCAACCTCAAAACATATATGCTTTTAAACACGCCTGCATTTTGATGTTATATAAATGCATAAATTGAGATGTATAAATGAAAAGCGCTTTTCAACTTAACAGCACTCTAAAAGGATAGAAAATAAGGTTTATTCCTCTTTTCCATTCTGACTGAAAGAGTGTATGGTAATTTATATTACATATTTGTAGTGTTATTTAACCTTTAAAAACCTTTTCACTGGTATTAGTTCTCTCATTATTTTACTCTGTTATTTTTTTAAGGCAGAAGTTGGAGAGAGACACTGAAAATGACAAACTGTACAGAACTTTGAAAAATTGGTGCAGGACACTTTTTTTTTTTTTTTTTTTTGGTCAGAGTCTCACTCCATCGCCCAGGCTGGGTGCAGTGGCACGCTCATGGTCACCCCAGCATTAACTGGCTGGGCTTAGGTGATCCATCTGCCTCAGCCTTCCAAGTAACTAGAAATATAGGTACATGCTACCACACCCGGCTAATTTTTTCATTTATTGTAGAGATGAGGTCGAGCCAAGTTGCCCAGGCTGTTCTTGAACCCGCGGGCCCAGGTAATCCCCTCACCTTGGCCTCCCAAAGTGCTGGGATTACAGGCTTGAGCCACCATGCCCAGGCTGGGACACATTTGTTTTTTTAATTGTATTTTATTTTAAGGACACATTATTAAGTTACATATTATAAACATAGTCAACAGAAAAATAAACAGGATTTCATCAAAATTTAAAACTTCTATGCATCAAAGGATACTTTCAACAGTGAAAGGCAGCCCACACAATGAGAGAAAATATTTGCAAATCATACTCGATTAACATGCAGAATAAAGAACTCCCACAATAAAACACGACCACCACAAAAAATACCTCAAAGAAGTCAATTAAAAAATGGGCAAAAGACTGCAATAGACATTTTTCCAAAGATATACAAATGGCCAATAAACACATGAAAACATGGCCAACATTGGTAATTATTAGAGAAATGAAAATCAAAACAATGAGATATCACTTCACATCCATTAGGATGGCTATTATCAAAAAACATAAAATAAATACTGGTGAGGATGTGGAGAAACTGGAACCTTTGTGCATCGCTAGTAGGAATATAAAGTGGTATAGTTGCTATGGAAAACAGTACAGTGGTTCCTCAAAAATTAAACATAGAATTACCATATAATCCAGCACTTGCATTCCTGACAACAATGTTCACAGTAACACCATTCACAATAGTCATAAAGGGGAAACAACCCACATATCCATCATTGAATGAATAACCAAAAAATGGTATATGTATAACATAATGGTATAACATAATAGAACATTATACAGACTTAAAATGGAGTAAGTTTCCGATACATGTTCAACATTGATGAACCTTGAAGACATTATACCAAGTGAAATAAGCCATACACAAAGGAACATTTATATAATTCCACTTATATGCAGCACCTACAATAGTCAAATTTATAGAGAAAGTAGAATAGCGGTTATCAGGTGCTAAGAAGAGGGAATGAGAACTCATTGTTCAATAGGTATGGAGTTTCAATCTCAGATGATAAGAAAATTCTGGAGGTGAATAACAGTGATAGTTGTACAACAATATAAACATACTTGATGCCACTCTACACTTAAAAATAGTTAAAAGGATACGTTTCATTGCATGCATATTTTATAACAATAACAAACCTGTGGGATATTGCTATGCCACTGGCAAGAAGAAAGTTTATAGTACTAAATTTTTACATTAGAAAAGAGATAAGGTCTCAAATCAGTATCTAAGTCCTATCCCAAGAAAATAGAAAAAGAAGATAATAAGCCCAAGCACAAAGAAAGAAGGTAATAAAAATAAGTGTCTAAATCAATAAAAATAAAAGCAGAGAAAATTCAATGTAAGTAAAAATTGGTTCTTGGGGGAAAATATTGATAACTCTCTACCAAGACTTACAAAGATGAAAAAAATATAAGACACACTTGATTTCAAATATTAGTAATGAAACAGAATAATATAGATCTTTTCATCTGTAAACAGTTAAAAAGGAAATATTACAAAACAACTTTACAAATCATAAGTCCAAAAACTCAGAAGATATAAAACAAGACTCAACCAAGAAGAAACAGAAAATGTTGACTAACTCTATAACCACTAAGTAAACTTTATTTGTAATTTAAGTTTTCCAAAAATGAAATTCCAGGTTCAGGTGGCTCCAATGGAGACTTTTACCAAATGCTTAGTAAAGAATTAACACCAATTTTATGCAATCTCTTCTAAAAAATAAAGGAACACTTCTAAACTCATTTTATGAGGCCAACACTACCTTGATATTAAAACCAGACAAAGACAGTACAAAAGAGAAAACTATAAATCAATGTCTCTCATGAGACATGTCAGGAACGTAGACAAAAAATTCTCAAATATTATAAAATTGATTCCAATAATGTAAAAAGGATTACACACCATGACCAAGTGGGATTAATTCCAGATATGTAAGGCAGGATCGATATGTGAAAATCAATGTAATTCACCATACAATAGTTTAAGGAAGTAAAATCATTTAATGATTCATGCAAGGAAAGCATCTAACAAATTCAAAATGCATTCATGTTAAAAACTCACCAATTTAGGAACAGAGGGGAATTACCTCAACTTGGTAAAAAAGCGTCTATAAAAACTTACAGCTGACTTCTGGTTTCCAACGTGACATGTAAAAAAACTTTGAAGTCATCACTCTGTCCTCACAGCAACAAAAAGGTTGAATAAACTGAAGATCATCAACTCTTCTTACATCCTTCAGAGACCTGAGGACAAACCCTTGCTCCCAAAACTGGAGAGAAATGTGAATATAGAGATTTAGAGTTTACTAGGAGTTAGAAGACAGAGCTGGAGCTTAGTAGGAACACTTAAAGGATAATTAACCAGTTTCCAAAGACTAAATTGGAATACATAAGAGATTAAAAAAAAGGCGGCGGGGGTGGGCATCTTTAGGAGGGCCCCCACATTTACATGAGTTTTACCTCCAGGAGCCCCATTCCATGTTCTCAGGGTGAAGACAAGAGAAAAGTCCCATCCTGTTTCACCCAGGTGTATCATATTCAAGCTGTAGAAAATCAAATACAAAGAGAAATTTTTGAAAAAAGCTAGAGGAAAAATACAGCATATCTATAAAGAAAAAGGGGAAGAATTGCACTGGACTTCTCTTCAGAAACCATACAAAAAGAAGAGAGTGGAGTGAAATATTTAGTGTTGAAAGGAAAAGCTACTAACCTAAAAGCCTGATCCAATGAAATTATCCTTCAAAAGTCAAGAAAAGATAGGAGAAATAAAGACATTTTCAGATTAACAAAAATTAAGGGAACTTGTCACCAGTCAACCTGCCTTGTGTAAACCAAAAGTATAATTCTAAGCCCCCCAACTGACTTGAACAGACCCCTATGGTCCAAGGAAAACCTGAAAAACTAAATTCCAGGCTATGATGGAAAGAAAAGGAGGCCAGATATGCCCCCCTTATCTTTTGAAGTTTAGGCATTAAAATAGAAATCATAGCTAGGCTCGGTGGCTCAGCCTGTAATCCCAGCACTTCGGGAGGCCGAGGAGAGTGGATTGCCTGAGCCCGCTGGTTCAAGACCCACCCGGGCAACTTGGTGAGACCTTGTCTCTGCAATAAATCAAAAATTGGCCGGGTGTGGTAGCGCACGCCTGTAGTTCCAGCTACTTGGATGGCTGAGGTAAAAGGATCACCGGAGCCCAGCAGGTTGAGGCTGCAGTAGCCGGAAGCGTTACACTGCACTCCAATCTGCGCGACAGAGTGAAATTCCAACTCAAAAAATAAATACATAAATAAGATAAAATAGAGATCATAAGTCTAACAAAACAGACTGTGTGGCAACAGGTTATCTAATTCCAACTTGACTCTGGTATAGTGTCACATGACAGATAACAAGCTCTAAAGTAAAAATATTTTACTATATATACATATTTTGACATATTTTGAAAAAGTCCTGCAAAGTCATCTTTTTGCGGGGAAATATTTTCATCTGTAGAGAATCTCCTTCTTTAGTTAGAGTCTGACACCTTTTAAGACATTTACCACCTTTTTTTCTCTGAAGTATGCCATTTACAGGCTTTACCCTAAGCAATAAGAACTTTAACTTTTAATAATCCCTCTTAATTCAAGCAATTCCTTCTACTTATTTTAAATTCTTTAGACAAAGCTTAAGTCTTTCAACCAATTGCCAATAATGAGATCTTTGAATCCACCTATGATCTGTAAGTACCCCCACACCTTGAGATGTCCCACCTTTCTTGATCGAACCAATGTAAACCCCACATGTACTGACTATGTTTTTGCCAGTAACTCCTGTCTCCCTGAAATGTATAAGACTAAGTAAGCTGCAACCCAGTCACTTTGAGCACATGCTCTTAGGACCCCTTGGGACTGTGCCTTGGGCCTGGCCTTGATCACTTATATTTGGCTCAGAATAATAAACTTCTTTAAATAGTTTACAAAGCTTGACTTTTTCATCAATAATTGTAAAAAATGTTAAAAAGAAGTTCTTCAGAAAGATGAATGATACACGTCAGAAACCTGGATCTATATAAAGAAAGGAAGAATATTAGAAAAAATAAAATCTTTTTTCTTACTTTTAATTGATCTAACAGATAGCAGCTTGTTTAAAGTATTAATAGCAACAATACATTGGGTGATTACAGCTTAAAGAAAAGTGAAATGAATGACAGCAATGTTTTAAGAAATGAGAGGATGGCTGACCACATGCAGAAGATTGAAACAGGACCCCTATCTATCCCCATGCACAAAGGTTAACTCCAAATGGATCAGAGACCTAAATGTAAAACCTCAAACCATAAGAACCTTAGAAAAGGAAGGAAATACTCTCATGGAAATCGGAACTGGCATCCAATTCCTGTACAAAACCCGAAACCCACAGGACTTAAGAGAGAATATAGACAAATGGGACCTTATTAAACTGACAAGCTTG
>NW_007245715.1:383256-386262 GCF_000164805.1 Carlito syrichta
TAAAAAAAGATACCTGCACACGTATGTTTATCACAGCATTGTTCACAATAGCAAGAACCTGGAAACAACCATGCTGCCCATCAAAAGAGGACTGGATTAAAAAAATGTGGTACATATACACGATGGAATCTACGCAGCCAAAAAAAAGAACAAAATCATGAATTTCGCTGCAACCTGGATGGAACTAGAGTCTATAATACTGAGTGACCTCTCACAAAAACAAAAATCCGAATATCACATGTTCTCACTCATATAATGGACCTTGAATATCCAATGCAATACTATAAGAAAATGACTGATGGTACTGGGAAACTATGGGGGGGAGGGGGATGGGATTAACAGTAGCAAATATCTGTCGGGGGATGGGAAAACACTTTTTATTTACAGGGTGTTTGAATGAAACGTCATTGTACACCTAACCCTTAACTGTACCCCACAAAACCATAATAAAAAATACTGATTAATGAGAAAAAAAAAAAAAAAGAAATGAGAGGGAAGAAATGGGAATATTCTGTAAGGTATCTGTACTACCCAGGAAGTGGTACTGCTTTTAGAAGTTTACATCTAAACTTATATTAGGTGTAAATATAAACTGCAAACTCTAGGGTAAACACACACAAATGAAAAGAAGTATAACTGATATGCTAAGGAGAAAGAAAAATACTCAAAGCACAGAAGGCAGAAAAAAGTGGAAGACAGGAAAAAGACACAAAGAACAAGCTCAACAGAAAACAGCTGCAAATATAGTTGATAATAACCCACCTAAATCAACTAAATGGTGTTTAAGTGTGAATGTTTTAAATCTACCAATTAAAAAAAGATTGTCAGAATGGACCAAAGAAACAAGACCCAACTATATGTTGTCTTCAAGAAGCCCACTTTCAATATAAACAAAGGTAAATTAAAAGATGGAGAAATAAATACAATGCTAACATTAATAAAAATAAAATTGGAGTGGTTATAATAATTTTAGACAAAGCAAAGGATACAGAAATAAATACTATGCTAACATTAATCAAAAGAAAACTGGAGTGGCTATAATAATTTCAGACAAAGCAGACTTCAAAGTAAGAAAACTTATCAGGGATATAGAAAGCATTACATGATGAGAAATGGGATAATTCTTCAAGACATAAAATCCTTAAAGCATATGTACCTGCTATCTCCTGTGTTATGGATAGTGCTTAATAGTACCACGTTAATTGAAAAAATAAAAATAACTGAGGAAAATAAAATTTAGGTTCTAAAATTCTTCAGGTTAGGACTTTTTTTGGTATGTTGTCATCCCCTTTTAAATAAATAATACTAGAAACTATTTCAGTTCCCACTCGAGTAACTTCCACTAGTCTAAAGGAAAGTATAAAAATTGAGAAGTATATAGGGACCAGGCAAGTAAAACAAGTTGGATAGAGATTATGGTTAACTTTATCCATAAAGAACAGCTGTGATTCACTTCAAATCAATTATAGCTATATATCACAGGACTCAATCTCAGTATTACAACCTTTTCGACTAGATAATTATTTGCCCTGAGCATAAGCAACATCCCTGGCCTTTAACCAGTAGATGCGAATAGCACCTCTCCACTGAATCATGACAACAAAACTGTTTGTGGATATTGTCAAATGTCATTTGTTGAAACACTGCCAAATTGTCCCAAATTGAAAAACCACCGCTATGTTGGAACAGAAATTTAATATAGTTCAATTCTCATTTTTCAAGAGAAGCTAGAGATCTAGATTTTCATATATCTAATTCATAAGTAACTAATCCATAGATTAAAGCACAACAAAACATTGTGTTACCAAATATCTATGGACTTTCAGTAGTGAGAACACCAGTTTGACACCTTTCCACCATAGAAACAGATTACCAACATCTTAGGACAAGAACTTGCCTAACACAAGCCAATATTAAAACTAAAAACTAAGTGTTTTATTTTTTATTATTTTTTCATTTATTTTTGTAAGTGTTTTTAAAAAACAGAATATAATCACCCAGGTTCAAATAATGTTGACCCGTACGTTAAATCCCTTTTGATTTTAGTAAATCACCAAAAGAAAGCTGAATTATTTTGAGCATATATTCTCCTTAGAAAGTTATTTTCCAGCCATACAACTTATCTGCTAATTCAAGAAATCATACTGACACATTAACAAGAGTGTCATCTAAGAACACTAACGCCTTTCACACAATCTAGTAATTTTTTTCGAGTTGGAGTCTCACTCTGTCACCCAGGCTGGAGTGCAGTGGCACGCTGCTCATGGCCACCACAGCCTCGACCTGCTAGGCTCAGGCGATCCTGTCACCTCAGCCTTCCAAGTAGCTGGAACTACCGACACATGCTACCCTGACCAGTTTTTTTTTTTTTTCTTTTTTTTTGAAGCATTGTAGAGACAAGGTTTCACCAAGTTGCCCAGGCTGGTCTCAAGCCCCTGAGGTCAGGCAATCCTCTTGCCTCGGCCTCCCAAAGTGCTGGGATTACAGGCTTGAGCCACCATGCCCGGCCTTAGTAATTTCTAAAAGTCTGAAAACGTTTAAAATCCAGAAAATGTAATTTAATTTTTAACAGCATCAGCACACAAAAATAACATGATTTAAAAACTTGATTTTTAGTCTATGAGATATAGTTAACTTACAATTATATACTTTTGTTAAGTTAAATTTGAAAATTTTTAAATATTTCTGTCAAAAGTTTTAAATAGTCAAAGAATATTATCTTTTTTAAGAGTTGGAGTCTCACTCTGTCGCCCAGACTGGAGTACAGTGGCCGCTCCCGCCCACCGCAACCTCGACCTGTTGGGCTCCAGCGATCCTTCCGCCTCATCCTTCCAAGTAGCTGGAACTACTGGCGAGCGCTACCACACCCGGCTGATTTTTTGATTTATTGTAGAGATGAGGTCTCGCCAAGTTGCCCAAGCGGGTCTCGAACTGCGGGCTCAGGCAATCCACTCACCTCAGCCTCTCAAAGTGCTGGGATTACAGGCTGAGCCACCAAACCCGGCG
>NW_007245715.1:386405-444456 GCF_000164805.1 Carlito syrichta
GAGCAGCCACTGCACTCCAGTCTGGGCAACAGAGTGAGACTCCAACACACACACAAAAAAAACAAACTAAATTTTCTTCAGTTGCATAAAAAAGGATTTAACCATATCAGAGAAGTTTACCATTTAAAAAAATTTCCCTAAAAATTCAGATTATCAAAATTAATTCAAAATTTCCTATTTAATGTAATTAATAAAACATTTTTAGTGTAGAAAAAAAGGATTGTAAGAGTTCTACTATTTCTATTTAATATAGTACTAGAAGTCCTAGCCAGAGCAATCAGGCAAGAGAAAGACATAAAAAGTATACAAATGGGAAAAAAGGAAGTTAAGTTCTCTCTCTTAGCAGATGATATGGTTCTACATCTAGAAAAGCCTAGAAATTTCATCAAAAAAATAATAACCAAGGTGTTAACAGTGTCTTGTCTCTGGCTGGGTTTAAGAGTGGGTTTTATTTTCTTCATTATAATGTGTATTTTGTAATTTTTCTGTTTTTGTACATTTTAGAATCAAAAATAAAAAAGAGATTTAAGAGATAAACACTAGTAGTCTCTTTCACATCATTCATGGAATATTGTTTTCTGACCCACAAATAGAATGTGAAGCAGATGTATCTGTTAAGTAAAAATGAATGCGTCATGCTATCATATTGATATCATCCACTATTATCTTATGACTCATATTCCATGCTTACTAATCAATATTTTTATTTTAAATTTGGCTTTCCACATAGGTTTGCCTACAGAGAAAATAAGAACTTATCCATTCTACAAATGTTTATTAAGCACCTACCATATTCTAAATACTGTTCTTGGTGCTGGGGATATAATAGAAAAAAAAGAGACAAAAATTCCCAACTCCATGGAACTTATATTTTAATAATGAAAAAATAAAATGAACATAAAATCAATGTCAGGAAGTATTAAGAGCTATAAAAAGTTATAAAATAAAATAAAGCAAGGTAGATGCATAGAAGCATGAATGCAGTAAAAGAGAGATCAGAGGTGTTGATAACGACAGAGAAAGTAATCCAAATGAAGTGACATTTGAGAAAAAGGACAGAAGAAGAAACGAGAGTATCTGAGGATAAGGTGTTTGTTACAGGCTGAGAGAACAGCAAGTGCAAAGACTGAACAGAGTATGAAACACAACAGAAGGATGATGTGGCTGGAAGAGAAAGAAGATAAAGTAGCCAGGAGTCAGATTCATTTAGAGTTTTGTAGGTATAAGGTATAGGCCAGACATAGACTCTTTCCCCTCCATATCTGGCTTTTTTCTTTTCCCTCCATCAGGGAGAGGCCTCTGGTCAAGGCAAGTCTCTGAAGGATATGTATATGGCCCAGTAATAAGTCACAAGGTGCAGGTGACCAAACACTTAAAGCAACGTAGGCATCACTCTTAATTGATGTAATTATAAATACTGTATAGCAATCTGAATTACTTGCTTGATTGCAAAACTGCTTGCTGTACTGTAACAGTCCCCAACCTTTTTGGCATCAGGAATCGGTTTTGTAGAAGACCATTTTTCCACAGATGTTGGGGGCGAGAGAGAAGGCCTCGGAATAATTCAAGAGTATAACCTTTATTGTGTACTTTATTTCTTTTATTATTACATTGTAAATATATAATGAAATAATTATACAACTCACTATTAAAAATAAAAGAGGTACAGATGAAAGTGGCAAATAAAATAATGGGTGGGTCACTCATGGACTCAAATAAGTGTTGGACTCTGACTTAAAGCCTGCCACCAGATATAGCTGTACCATTGAAGTACATCAACTCCCTTAAAACTTACAGATAGGGTTTTGATATGAGTCTTCAAGCAACTGACTTATCATGGTCTGTGTGTAGTCAAACCTCACTGTTAATATTAATCTGTATTTGCTGCCGCTCCCCAGTGCAAGCATCACTGCCTCAGCTACAACTCAGATCATGGGGCATTATATTGTCATAAGGAGCATGCAATCTAGATCTCTCATGCGTGCAATTCGCAATAGGGTTCATGATTTGAGGATCTAATGCCATCACTGATCTGACAGAAGACAGCGCTCAGGCAGTAATGCAAGCAATGGGGATCGTCTGTAAATACAGATGAAGTTTCACTTGCTCGCTTGCTGCTCACCTCCTGTTGTGCATCAGGGTTCCTAACAGGCCACTGACTGGTACCAGTCCATGGTCCAGGACCCCTGCTGTACTGTCTCAAGGTGCAGATTTTTCACTGACCAGCTGCCATCAGTGCTTCTCATAGTTCTAATAACTCAATGTCTTTCCCTGCTAGACCTCCAGATGACATCTTTGGAGCAGGTAAACATTACACGCAATCCCTCTCAGATTTGTGGTTACTACATTACAATAGGCTAAGGTAAGGACTTTAGCTTTGACTGTGGTGGTAGTTGTAAGGATAATAAGAGTGTTTTTAAATAAATGTTATTTTTTTTGGAGTAACTTTAGTTTTACAGGAAAAGTGCAGCAAAAATACAGACAATTCCCATATACTCCTTCCCTATACACAGTTTCCCATTACTCACATCTTACATTAGCATTGTACATTTGTTACAGTTGATGAAACATTAATACATTATAATTAAAGTCTATCCTTTATATTAGTATTCATTCTTTGTGTATCCAGTGCATAATGTCATGTATACGTTATTACAATATAAATTTCCCATTTGTTCTACATCTTATTTTAGAGTAATCTTTCACTTTTATTATTTTAAAAATATTTTGCATATGGCCATGTTTGGATTAGAAACTTAATGAATAATTAAATACATGACAAAACCATATCTGTGGGGTTTCATCACTAACAAAAGAACATTATTAAATAAACATTTAAATATACTGTCTCTAAAACTTAAAAAAAATTATTGCTTAAAGAGCACTAATTCATTCAGACAAAAAATTCTTACTATGTACATTTTTTTTTTTTTTTAGTTGGCATCTCACTCTGCCACCCATGCTGGAGTGCAGTGGCATACTCACAGTCACCACAGCCTTCACCTGCTGGGCTCAGGTGATCCTTTCGTCTCAGCCTTCCAAGTAGCTGGAACCATAGACATATGCCACCATGCCTGGCTATTTTTTTTATTTATTGTAAAGATGAAGTCTTGCCAAGTTGCCCAGGCTGGTCTCAAACCCCTGGGCTCAGACAATCCTCTCACCTTTGCCCCAAAAAGTGCTGGGATTACAGGCATGAGCCACCATGCCCAGCATGTACATTTTCTTTTCCAAGCACAATGAAGACACAAAGAGACTACAATATACCAAATGCTTGTTTTTCATGGAACTTTAAAATTAGTAAGAAACTATATGTGATTTGAGAGAGCTTAGAGAGAGGGTCTCTGTTCCAAATAGGTCCTTTACTGTCTGCTTATAAAATCTCACCATTAAAGAGTCATTCATTTGGATCTTCAAGGTCATTCATAGTCAAGGTTCTTTATCTTTAAGGTGACTCATCTCATTCACTTATTGTGTACCTATTGAGGTTTCACCAGTGAAAAAGGCAATTCTATTCTCTTGGAACTTACACTGTAGTGTGCATGGAGTGGAGAATAAAAAAATTAAGAAATAAAGCAGCAGAACATAATAATTACTCCAACTGTCATGAATTGAAGGAGACTACGGATAACATGACTATTAAATGTAACATGGGATCCTAGAACAGAAAAAAGACATTCATGGAAAAACTGGTGAAAGTGAATAAAATTTAAAGTTTAGGTAATAGTATTGAACCACTATTATTCTTGGTTCTGATCATTATATAAAGGTTATATAGAATGCTAATATTAAGGGAAGCTGTGTGACGGATATATGGGAACCCTCTGTACTGGTTTCAAAACCTCCAAGTTTAAAATAATTTTTGAAATGATTTTTTAAAGGATAATTTAAACTTTAAAACAACAGCAATGTATCATTATGTAATTATAATATATGAAGTAAAATATGTGACAAAAATTACACCAAGAATGGGAGGAGGGAAATAGAAGTTTTTTGTTGTGAGATTCTTAGGAAATATATAAAGTAGCATAATACTATTTGAATGCAAAATGTGTCAAGTTATTTATTATAAACACTAGAGGAAACACAAAAAGAAATAAAGATGTATAACTAATAAGCCAAGAGTTTAGATAAATAAAGTTTTTATTTAAAAAACATACTTAATCCAATAGAAGGAATGAAAGAAGATGGGAAAAGGAATAAATAGTTGTCAGGCAGGAAAAGGGGGAAAAAACCACCATAAGACCTAACTATATGCTGCTTATAAGAAACCATTTAAAATATACAGAATCAAAGATGTAAAACTAGAAGAACGGAAAAAGATATACAATGCAATCATCATACAACACTGTTGGTTGTATAACGTTACTAACCAGTTTGACCTTGCTGATATTTATACAATGCTCTTTAAAAAAAAAAAAAAAAAAAAAGCAGAGTACATAGTCTTTTCAACCGCATTCAGAACGTTTATCAAGACAAGTCATATGTTATAAATCAAAAGCAAAAAAAAAAAAAATCTGAAAACATCTCTCAAATACTTGGAAATTGAATGATTTGCTTATTAATCCATAGACCAGAGAATAAACAAGGGATATTTAGAAAATATTTTTAATTAAACAATGAAAACATAATTGATCAAAATGTGTGTGCTGCTGCTATGAGTACTCTGAGGGAAATTTATAGCAATAAATACTTATATAATGAAAAGAATAAAGGACTTTAAAAAATCAATATAAACTACAAACTTAAGAAAACAAAGAAGAAAATATTAAATCCAAAGTAATAAAGAATTAAACAATAAAGAGCAGAAAACATAAAACCAATGGAAAAAAGTAGCAAAGCCAAAAGCAGGCTTTTAAAAAAAGATCAATAAGACTGATACCCATTTAACCAGACTTATCAAGCAGACAGAAAACCCAAATTATCAATTTTATGAATTAAAGAGGACCATCACTCACTATATATATTACAAACATAAAAAAGCACAGCAAAAAATATTATGAACTTTAAGCCAGTAAGTTCAACAAATTGTGCAAAAGAGCCAAATGCCTTGACAGATTCAAACTACAAAAATTCAATCAAGAATAGAAAACCTGAATTACAACGTATCTATTAAATAAACTGAATTAATAGTTCAATTACAAAGAAAGAAAGAAAACCCTACAACAACAACAACAAAAAAACCCTAGTCCCAGATTGTACAGCTGATAAACTCTACTAAATATTTAAGGAAGAAATAATACTAATCCTACACAAACTCTTCTGGACTATAAAAGAAGAAGAAATACATCCCAACTCATTCCATGATAAGAAGCCAGATACCAAACCACTAGCAAAATTTTAAGAGAGAAAGAAAATTACAGATCAATATCCACAATGAATACAGATGCAAAGATCCTTAACAAAGTTTTAGTAAATTAAATCCAGTAATATATAAAAAGGTCCTATTTAAAATGTACCTAGTAGGCACTCAAAGATTAGTAGGTGAATAGTTTAGGTTTGTTTCATAGGCTGTGAACTTCCCTATACTATTATTTGACTCACATTAAGGAAACTTATATCCTAAACATAAACTCTCTTCAACTTACGAAGATACTTTACAGAGTTTAGTTCTATAAAAATCATAGCAAACCTTACTAAAATATATTTGTAAAACTACATAATCAAAAAGGGCTGGAAATATCTGTTTCACAAGTTTGAACAGATTCAGATAGGGGGGAATTCATACCATTACATTATTTAAATTTGTCTTAAAAGCAATCCCTTTCATAGCAAAGACTTCAGAGGCTGTTCTAAGCAAGTGCTTCTGCCATATTAAAGAACATGGATAAGAAACAATATTTTTTTGAATTGGTAACATGACTGTCTTCTTTTTCCCCATACCTCAGCCATGGAAAGTCAATTGCCTCCTCTGATCCCATTAAGTTCATCTAAAATGGTTTAAGTGCTATTTTTCTGTGTTATCGTATTTCTTCCTTTAACAACAATAACTTCTCCTGGTTTTTGTGGTTTAGTGAAAGACATTATAATTTTGTAACAATAAATAAGTTAACAGTTCACTTGTCTGTTTTGAAGATTTCTTGCTGACTCCCAGCCAAAAGGAGTTATTTATTAACAACTATGAATTCTCTTTACTGATTTCTCTTTCCTGCTAAAGCAAGTTACTCATTAGCATTTGTACAAAACACTCAAATGAGAGCATTAAATAATGTTACCTGGAATGTGAAAGCAATTTTATCACTCCTGGCGGTCCTGGGAGAATTTCAGAAATCACGAGTTACAATTTGAGTTAATACTGAAATCGCATTATAATGATGTAATATTAAAATATAATATACAATACTAAAATACTGAAAATGTCAAAATAATTATATTATTATAAATAAAAATGATAAAATTGTAATATAATACCAAAATAATGAAAATAGATAACAG
This sequence comes from Carlito syrichta, assembly GCF_000164805.1. NCBI lineage: Eukaryota > Metazoa > Chordata > Mammalia > Primates > Tarsiidae > Carlito > Carlito syrichta. The sequence goes on from NW_007245715.1 coordinate 392,841, forward strand.
TATTAAGTTTCATTTAAGTTCACCTCAAGTCATATTTATTGGAAGCCTACTACTTCTAGTGTCTAAAAATTTCACTGAAAAACTACATAATGGGAGGTAGGTAAACTAAATCTCTAAGGTCATTCAACTTTTTTAAAAAGTTGATGATTTTGTTATATTTTTATATACAGATAAGTATCGACTATATATACATTTATTATATATTGGTTTGATATATCACTTGACTCATGATAAAATGTAACACTGCAGTCTTGTAGAATAGTAGGCAATTGATTTTGTTTTCAATAAATGTTATTGAGTCAAATAGGTTAAAAAAAAATAGTGATTCTTAAAGCTAACCAAGATTGAAAGAGCTCTACAATAAAAACTGTAAGACAGTGATGAAGGAAACTGAAGAGAACACAAAAAAATGGAGAGCTCACGCTCAAGGATTGAAAGAACTAATAATGTTAAAATGACCGTACCAACCAAAGTGATTACAGATTCAATGCAATCTCTATCAAAATACAAATGACATTCTTCAAAAAAGAGAAAAAAGATCCCCAAATTCATGTGGTACCACAAAAGACCCCTAGCAGTCAAAGCAATGACTGAGCCAAAAGGACAAAACTGAAGGCATCACACTATTTCACCTCAAAGCTATAGAAACAAAAATGGCATGGTACTGGCATAAAAACAGACACATAGACCAATGGAATAAAGAACTGTGAAGTAATTCCACATATTTATAGCCAACTGTTTTCAACAAAGGTGCCAAGAACACACATTGGAGAAAGAACAATCTCTTCAATAAAGAGTGATAAGAAAACTGGATATCCACACACAGAAGAATTAAACTAAACTCCTACCTCTCACCATCTACAAAAATCAAATCAAAATGGGTTAAAGACTTAAATGTTAAGATTCAAAACTATGAAACGCCTAGAAGAAAACTTAGGGAAAATGCTTCAGGACATTGGTCTGGGCAAATATTTTTTAATAAAACCTCAAGAGCACAGGCAACAAAAACAAAAACAGACAAAACAAAAAACTTCTGCACAGCAAAGGGAACAATCAACTGACTGAAGAGAGAACCTACACAATGAGAGAAAACTATTTGCAAACTATTCATCTGAAAAGGAATATCCAAAATGTACAAGGAATTCAAATAACAGCAAAAACAAAAAATCTGATTTAAAAATGGGTAAAAGATCTGAAGAGACATTTCTCAAAAGAAGACACACAAATGCAACAGGAATTTTTTTTTTAATGCTTAACATCACTAATCATCAGAGAAATGTAAATCAAAACGATAACGAGATAGTATCTCACACCAGTTCGAATGGCTATTATAAAAAAGACAAGAAAACAATAACAAATGTTGGTAGGAAGGCAGAGAAAAGAAAACTCTTATAAACTGTTGATGAGAATATCAATTTGTACAACCACTATGGAAAACAGTACAAAGTTTCTTCAAAAAACTAAAAAAAAATTTAAAAAAAAAAACCCATACGATCCAGTAATCCCATTACTGGGTATGTATCCAGTGGAAAGGAAATCTGTATATTGAAGAGATATTTTCACTACATGTTTATTGCAACACTATTTACAATAGCCACGACATGAAATCAACCTAGGTGCCTAACAACAGATAAAAAAATGAAGAAAACATGGTATATATATAACATTGGAATATTATTCATCCATAAATAAGAATGAAATCCTACATGTTCTTATTCATATGTGGAAGCTAAAAAAGTCCGTATAGTGTAGAACAGTCGTTACTAGAAGTTGAAAAGAATGGATGGGGAGGAATGGGAAGAGGTTGGTTAGTGAACACAAAATTATAGTTGGGTAGGAGAATAAATTCTAGTATTCTACAGCACCACAGAGTGACTACAGTTAATAACTTATTGTATATTTTCAAATAGCCAGGATATTTTTAGTGCTTTGAAGATAAATAATAAATACTGGTGTTGAGGGATATGCTAATTACCCGGATTTGATCATTACACAATGTATACATGTATGGAACTATCACACTATATCCCACAAATATCTAAAATGATTATTTCTCATATAACTGAATGCTGTGAGAGTTGTTGTTTAGACCAAGAAAAATGATCCAGGTTCTCAAAAAGCATACACTTTAACATATTAATATCATTTTGCTAAGCAAAAATAATTATTCTAACCATTAGTCCTACATGAAATTGTATACTATATAAATATGTAGCATTTTATTGAACATACAATGTAGGAAGAATTGACCTTTTAAAATACTCCAACTTAGCTGTTTTCTCATTAAAAAATAATAAATAAATGGAAGCTTTAAAGAGAAGAAATCCTAAACCTTTAATTCAGTGAGGGAAAATAAATCTCAGGGATAGTAGCAAGAGACAAAGATGGAATTTATTTCTGGTTTCAACAAGCAACCATTTCCTTCCCAGAAAAATAAAATCCTTTAAAACATCATTGTCCAGAGTTTCCTGAATAAATAGATTTATTATTCAAACTGACTACCTGATGGCCCCCAGTCCATCCAGAATAAAAGACTACACAAAACCACATTTTTAACAAGAAACTCAAAGGAACCAATCAGTGAGAAAAGGAGACAAAAGTGATTATTTCCTGTTTTCACTCTGAAAACGTTATTACTTGACTGTCTTGGTGCAGAGTGAAGAGTTTGTTTCAAGATTAGAAATGGGAAAAGAAGGAATGGCAGAAAGAATAAAACACTGATCTGTACAGGAAAGCAATGACTGAGGTTTCAATGTATCTATTTAAGCCAAAATGATAGACAGTTAACCTGTATTTGTTGATGCCTTATAAGAGGAGAAAAGTAAATGAATATCATCAAACAAAGAGTTTTCTTGACTATTTTCTAATATATTATTTCTGGCTCTGGTTTGGTATCTTTTTATTGTTTTCTACCAGTCTTTGCCCATGTGAATATGTCTCACTGGTATCAAATCGTATCATACATATTTCTCTATCAAGGAAACAGCACAGTATGACCTTATGTAATGGTTAAATTTAAATTATTTTATTCAAACTAAACAGTAGGCTACTTATTTCAAAAACTAGTAATTTCTTATTTTTCTTTTCTTTTTTTTTTTTTTCTTAGCAACAGGGTAGGGTCTTGCTCTGTCGCCTAGGTTAGAGTGCATGAGCATAGCTCACTGCAGCCTTGAGCTCCTAGGCTCAAGTGATCCTTCTGCCTTAGCCTTGGAATAGTTGGGAATTATAGGCACACGCCATTGCACCCAGCTAAAAACTTCTAATTTCTTACATTCCTTAAATATACTGAATACAAACTGGATAGTGTGACTGAAAGTGACGTATTCATTCATACAACAAAGAATAAACATCTAATATGAATAACATAAATCTAATAAGCAATCTATAAATAATGTAGCTCTAATATGCAAAAATAAAGTTTAAAAAACTAAAATTAGCATATATTTTGAATTGAAAATTTCCTTGTTATGGATTTCAACAGTAAGTCAAATTACATTAAAAATGTTTAACTCTTTAGGAAATGACAAATTTCCATTTTACTTGATCATTATGTGCAGGTCTTATTTTGTAAACATTTTCCAGGAACTTGGGATGTCTGTTTAAACTAAAAACCACTAAAGCAATATCTGCATCACAAAAAATAACTATTTCCGTCTTATAATAAAAGATAGCTTTTAATAATTAAAAACAAATATATAGTGATCAGCAATCAAAACCACAATGAAATACCAATTTACATCCATAAAAAAACTATATTTTTAAAAATACATAGAAAATAACAATGATGTTGAGAATGAGGAAAAACTGAAACCCTCAAACACTGATGGTAGGAATGTAAAATGTTGTATAGCTCCTTTGGAAAATAATCTAATCGTCCCTCAAAAGGTTAGACAAAGTTACCATATGATTCAATTCTACTAACTATGTACCCAAAAGAAATGAAAACACAAAAACTTATACACAAATGTTTAAGCAACTGTATCCATAAAAAAGTGGAAACAATCCAAATGTTCAACAACTGATGAACAGATGTTATATTCATATAATGGGATACTATTCAGCAATAAAAAAGAATGACGTACTGATACATGCTACAACCTTGATGATCCTTGAAAATGTTATAATTGGAAAAAACAAGTCACAAAAGACCACATATTACATGATTCTATTTATATGAAATCTCCAGAATACACAAACCTAGAGACAAAAAGGAGATTAATGTTTCCCTAGGACTCAGGAGTTAGGAGAAAATAGGAGCGACTGTTTAAGGGTACAAAGTTTCTTTTGGGGGTGATGAAAAATTTCCAGAATTATCTGTGATGGTTATACAACTTTGTGACTACACTAAAAACTACTGAATTGTACACTTAAAATGTACGCGTTGTATGGTAAATTATTTCAATTTCAATTAAATTTCAATAGTCTCCCCTTCCATGTATTACAATGGTTTTCAACTACAGATGCACATAAAATAATACAGGTTGCTCTTTAAAAGTACAGGTACGCTGGACATACCAGAGACCACTAAATCAAAATCTATGGGAGTGGTATCTACTTTTCTAGACCAGTGCAGGCAGTACACTGCAAACAATGAAGACCTAGGTTCAAATTCTGACTTTGCCAATCCTAGATGCATGATCTTTAGTAAACTACCTAATTTCTCTCTACCTTGCCAGTTTCTTCCTCAGTACAACAGGGCAAAATTCCTATTTTGCTGGGTTATCATAAGAATTTAACAAGATAATACATTTAAAGTATACATGTATAGAACAGTACATGGTATTATGACTGATTGTGCTCAAACAATAGCTATTGTTATTTTTTTACTACACCTTTATTTTCTTGTTCCCTATAAAGAAATAATGTAGACTTCTGCATGTCTGCCCCAAATCCATATATCTAAGTTAAACCTTATAAATCATAATTCATTATAAGTAACATGTAATTTACATATATGTATATATAATGTATTTTTTTCCATTGAGCCATTTTATTCGTATGTATTACGTCTCTAGAAAAATAATCCCAGGATTTTCCCTCCTGTGTGTTTTTGTCTTGCTTCTTCATGGTCTGTGATGTCAGCTGAGGTTGTCAGTACCACAAAACCAAACAGCAATATGGGGGCAGATTATTCTACCATTTTTCTAGATCTTTGAGTTGCACATCAAATTTGGAGCTGATCATTCCACACTTGGTTTTTTTTGGTTTGTTTGTTTGTGTTTTTTTTGAGTTGGACTCTCACTCTGTCACCCAGACTGGAGTGCAGTGGCCGCTCCTGGCCACCGCAGCCTTGACCTGCTGGGTTCCAGCGATCCTGCCGCCTCAGCCTTCCAAGTAGCTGGAACTACAGGCACGTGCCACCATGCCCAGCTAATTTTTGATTTTTATTGTAGAGATGAGGCCTCACCAAGTTGCCCAAGGGGGGTCTCGAACCTGCGGGCTCAGGCAATCCGCTCACCTCAGCCTCCCAAAGGCGCGGGAATACAGGCTGAGCCACCGAGCCCGGCTATTCCACACTTGTTTAACATCACTGTGAGGTTAATAGCAATTTTCCCAACTCTATGATCATCAATGATTTAAAATATGCCAATGTAACCATGCTTCATCATCACAGTTAGAAACAAGTAGAATGATTACTTTGGAGCATGGCTTAATAAGAACTTGGCATTTGCCTCTTTTTTGGCATTGTTGATGCTCTTAAGAGCATTAGCCAGGATGCTCCATTGTGGTGGCACAGAAAAATGGTAGAAAGAGCCAAACTAGATTTTTAAAAGAAGTTTATGTTCTATCTGATGCCCCTGCTTGGAATGAAAAAAAGCAACATTTATGACATTACAATTTTTACAGAAATTAAAAAAACACGAACTTTAATAATGTCATTAATGGTGAGAGAAAGTTCATTAACAAATCCAGTGGTTATTTTTTAAATTATACATTTAGTAGTAAAGGTCAAAAGATTAGGTAGCCACAAACATAAACCATATAAGCACATAAAAATATGCCTATTTAAAAAGATACATTCACTTCTGAGTGAAAATGCTGTTATCTATATGCACAAGAATAAACTAAAGTTAAGTTTAAAATCCTATGAAATAATTCCTCAGTTAAGAAATGCATGTTCTTAATTCCTAGGTAATTTGATAGCATTGCTATGAAAACAAGTTCTTAAAGACAGATTTATTAATTAAAGTCAAACTTTTAGGACTGAGTATAACACATACACAAAACAAGAACAATGGCAGGAAATAATTTCTATATAAAAATGCAGCATTTCTTTTCAACAGCCTGTAATTCTAGTCCACATGAGCCATAACATGCTGGTCAAATTTTAACTGACACTAGTACTAAAACAAGTCATTCAACCACCACATTCCTATCTGAATACATGGAATGGAGCATTTTCAACCAGAAATTCCTGGGAATATTTTAATATCTCCTGAGCGAGTCACAGTTTGTAAGTACAATACATTATTTGAAAAAAACCTATCATGGATTTTCTAAATACATTTAATTAAACCAAAATTAAGATTTTGTTCTAGTTAGCATTAAATGTAATATAACCTCATACTTAAGATTTTAACCACAGCTCTTTCAAACCTTAAAAACATTTTAAAACACCCACAGAATATCATATCCCTGAAAAGCTGTAAAGCCTATAATCAGAAAGTCTCCTTTATCACTCATTATAAAACTAATGATAAAAGCAACAATATACTTATTGCATCTGTTATATTCAGAATAAATTACATTTAATACAAAAAGAAAACTTCCATTAAAATATTTCATAATCAATTTCTTATAAAAAGGGTCCACAGAATGCAAACTAGTTCAACCTCTATAGAAAACAGTGTGGCAATTTCTAAAAGAACTAGAAATGGACCTGCCATATGACCCAGCAATTCCCCATCTAGGAATATACCCAGAGGAACTTAAATCACCCCACAAAAAAGATATCTGCACATGCATGTTTACTGTAGCACTATTCACAATAGCAAAAACTTGGAACCAACCATGCTGCCCATCTAAACTGGACTGGATAAAAAAATGTGATACATAGACATGATGGAATATTACACAGTCATAAAGAAGAACAAAATTATGGACTTGGCATCAACTTGGATCGATTTAGAGTCTATCATACACAGTGATCTATCACAGAAACAAAGAATTGAGTACCACATGTTCTCACTCATAAGTGGACCCTAAACATTTGCCATAATATAGTAAGAAAGGGATTGGCAGCCCCGGGGCAGGGGTGGGGGGGAGGATCTGATATAGACATAACATCAATAAGGGTGCCTGATCTCAAACCAGGTGAAGTGGGGACCAAAGGGAGGCCCAAGCTTTACCAGTATGATGACCACTTGTATACCTAAATCTGAATTGTACCCCACATCTTTAAAATAAAAAAAATTTTTTAAAGGGTCCACAAAGGCAATACCATTATCAATTTCTCAAAACTGATGTTAATAGATTACCATATTCCAAATACCTCAGAATTTTTTCCATAATTAAAAATATCCTGACAACTAACTACTTTTTACTGACTTGTTCACATATCTGTATTCCCTATTTTTTCTTTTACTACCATTCTTTACAAAATATTTCCTTTGTTTCAGTACAATTTAGCTTTATATACAAGACTGGAATGAAATCTACGAACACTTAACAGTGTTTCACAGTGTTGCATTTACTACAAGTGACTTTTCTTCTTTTCTATATTCTTAGATTATTTCAAATAAACATGTAAGTACTTTCAAGATAAATTTATTTGACGACACTATTGTTTCACAAGGCTCTGATTTGTCAAACTTTTATGGTAAATTAGGTAGAAAGTGATGTGAATTTAAAGCAACAGTTTTCAGATTAAGATAGAAAAGTCAGAGAATGGGAAAATGCAGACTATATATCAAATATAATTATATGGAGATAAACTTTAAAATAGGTGACAACAACTTAGAAATTAAGCAAATGTCTTTTCTTCTTCAAATTTACTTATTCGCCAATGAAAATTAAAGAGTATTAGGTATATGTGGAAAAAAGTCTAACTACATAATTTTCTAACTCACTTTCTTAAGTCTATAAAATAATCTCAAGTCATGCACCATTAATATTGCTAAAAATGGAATAAAGTAAACCACAAATTGGTGAAATTTAGAAATAAGCTATTTTTAGGCAAGTATCAAGATTTTTTTTGCTATAGAAAAGCATTCAAAATTATTTAGTATAATAAATACAACAAATAATAATAATCTAAGGCTGCTTACCAATTTCAGCAGGTAGTTGTTTGATTTTGTTCTCTCGAATGCTAAGCATGCTGAGCTTTGACAGGTTTTTGATGTCCTTTTCCACAGTAGTTATACGATTAAAGCGAAGGTATAGAGTGGTGAGAGAATCTAGCCTATATACCACTGAAGGAATTTCTCTCAGTTTATTATGCCGTAAATCAAGCATCCGCAGTTTCTTCAAGTTATCAAGAGAGTCAGGCAAACTGGTAAGTGAATTTTCATTTAGAGCCAGTGTCATGAGATTTACTAGACAGCCTACCTCTGCTGGAAGGGATTGCAATTTGTTACTGTATAAATAAAGTTCTGTTAATTGAGTCAACTCTTTGATTGACGATGGCAATATGTGTATAGACCTCTTGGCTAAGTCCAAACGCATTGAATTCTCTTCTCGGCATTTGTTGAGTTCTTTGATTACCTCTGCATTGCTGGATTTTTTCCTAGTCCCAGGTGCTGGATTTGGCCTTTTGATAGTATTGTCAACTGAAAATGCCACTCCTGGTTGGGCAGCACTGGAGTCCTTCTTTCCATCTTTGGCATCTTTCCCTTTGGTCTTAGGTTCTTTTTCTTTGCTCTCTTTCCCAAAACCTCCAGAGGCTTTTGCCTCCTTTTCTCTTTCCTTGGCTGATGGTACTTTGGGATCTTTCTCTTTAGAGTCTTTTTCTTTTCCTAAACTACTACTCATGGTGACTCAAGCTTGAACAAAAACTACATGAACTCCTTTTATTTTATTTGCCAGTAACTGAATTCAAAGATGTAAAGATCCCACACAATCAAAAAGGTGTTGGGGCTTGAAGAAGTAATCAGCATGGAGTAACATCCATCTGCTACATGTTATATCTAAAAGCGCTATGCCCATTTCTGATAACTCATTCCAACTGTTAAATAGTGCTGGTCAATCAACGATTCATTAGAATTCCTGAAATACAAAGAGTATTAAATTACTTTAGATAATGTATATTAAGTAAACAGGCTCTGAAAAACAATCTTATTGCAGAGTTTGACATTTTCCTATGATTTGATACAGTAAATATTGAACACCCTTCACTATGCAAAACCCACTGAAAACTACAAAAATTAGTAAACTGGCTCTTACCAGCAATCAAATACAAGGAGGTAAGAAAAGAACACAAGTTATCACAGCACAAAACTTTACAAGAGCTAAAAAGTAGTTGAAATCACAATAAACAATATTTATTAAGTGCTTTCTACGTACTAGCAATATTCTAAGAAATTTACAAATATTAGTTTAATAAATATAACAACCCTATGAGATAAATTGTTACCCTCTATTTATACAAAGGGTCACTAGAGCATAGAAATATTTTTAAGTAACTAGCTTTGTGATCTTAGAAAAGTGAGAGAGCCAAGATTCCAAATTAAGTGGTATGCACACATACCCTGTGTTTCTAATCACTACACGAAAACTGTTCTTTGTGGCCGGGTTCAGTGGCTCATCCTACAGTCCCAGCACTTTGGAAGGTCTTACTCAAACTAATTAACTAGCCAGGCTTAACTAAAAAAAATGTTCATATACAGTAAAAATATATTTTGGCCAAAAGAACAAATGACTTGACAACCAAAAATTAGGTTCTGGGTCTAGTCCAGACCTGAATCAGGTGACACTGCCAAACTTTTTAGATAAGAAAACATATTGACAGTAATCTTTCACGTATCTGAAAATAAGTTATTTACTCAGTAGTTTTTTTCTTTTTTCTGTTTTTGTTTTTGAGTTGGAGTCTCACTCTTGTCACCTAGGCTGGAGTGCAGTGGCATGCTCACAGCTACTGCAGCCTCGACCTGCTGTGCTTAGGCGATCCTTCTACCTCAGCCTTCCAAGTAGCACACCACCATGCCTGGCTAGTTTTTGTGATTTATTGTAGAGACAAGTCTCACCAATTTGCCCAGGCTGGTCTGGAACCCCCAGGATCAGGCAATCCTCTCGCCTTGGCCTCCCAAAGTGTAGGGATTACAGGCTGAGCGCTGCACCCGGTCAATAGTTGGTTTTTAAAATCACTTTAATTCTACAGCGTTTTGAGCGATAGCTCAGTTTATATACAATTTGAATCTTACATTCACTTGTATAGTGGAATATACAGTACCCAGTCTCAAGATGCTTAAAATCTAGTGATAAAAGCATAAAATTACATCAATAATGAAGTTGAGTCTGGCAATAGCTTTTCTTTTTCTTTTCTCCTTTTTTTTTTTTTTTTTTTTTTTGAGTTGGGAATCTCACTCTGTCACCCAGGCTGGAGTGCACACTCATGGCCAGCCCAGCATTGACCTGCTGGGCTCAGGTGATCCTTCCACCTCAGCCTTCCAAGTAGCCAGAACTCAGGCACGGGCTATCACTCTTGGCTAATTTTTTATTCATTGTAGAGACGAGGTTGTGCCAAGTTGCCATGGCTGGTCTCGAACCCACAGGTTCAGGTAATCCACTCGCCTTGGCCTCCCAAAGTGCTGGGATTACAGGCTGAGCCACCGAGCCTGGCCAGCAGTGGGTTTTTATACTATCCCAGATGACTCTTTTACTCTACCCTCACCTAAGAACTACCAAATAATAAAGTACTTGACATAGGCTATTTATCTATTTTGTTTCATATTCTTACAATCATAGCCCAAAGAAGGTATTAAACAAATTTATCTAACAAATTTATTTACTTATAACTTGGTTATAAGTAGATATCCTTTAAATCCATCTTACCATTAGTATAAAGTGACACCAAACAAGAAACTATAAATTCGTCTGAGTTGACAGAATTTTTCTCTGGCATATAACTACGTTCTAAATTATGAAAACTCTTAATTCAAATTAATTTCAAGTTTCTAACTACAAGAGTTCCAGTCCCAATTTATAGATGAGAAAATTAAAGCACTAAAATCAGATACCTAAATAAGTGGTTGAGAAAAAAATTCAAAACCAGGTCTGCCTGACTCTAAAATCTATATTCTTTCCCTAGCCCATGTTGGATTTCAGATATAAGTGTCATGATTATATAAGGATGTTGACTACAATTAATTTAGGCTTCCAATATCTTCTAAGTCAGGAAATAGTAAACGTTTCCTGTAAGGGGCCAGATATTAAATACTTTAGGCTTTACGGGTCAGGTGGTCTCTGCTGCAGGTACTCAATTCTGTCCTTGTAGCATGTAGACAATATGTAAATGAACAGGAGGGGCTGTGTTTCAATAAAACTTGATTTGTCAAAACAGACTTCAAACTGGATTTGGCCATCAGGCCATTGTTTGCCAACCACTGACCTAAGTCACTGGTTTCAAGTTTTAAATCATTTCTTCCAGGAACTTTATTGTTATATAAATTGGACACAAGAAGTAGAAAATTATAGGCTGTCAAATCTTGAAATGCTGGTTATTCAAATTTAGTAATTTGGACTTTATCCTGCAGATAGCCTGCGGATTTTTAAGCATATCCTTTAACCCTAATGTTCCAGGAGAGTATTCTCAGGAGCTGCCAAGAGTAAATATGAAGAGCCAATAAAGGATTCCTGAAGTAGATGAGGGTATAAATACAGGCATATTTCTTAAATTTACCTGATACTGTTTAGAATGATTATAAAAGGTCAGGGGTTCAGAAGGAAGTCAGAGAAACTGGTTAAAAGGCAACAATAATCTAATAATTAATTCTCAAATGCTCAATCAGTGCCAGATAATTCAGCAAGAATCCTTTGAGGAGCTTAGAAATCCTAGCCCCTAACCCAAGAATGCTAACAAAATATCTGTGGCAGGGAACAATAAGCTGCACATTTAAAGAGTTTTTCAGGTGATTCTGATGCAGGGCCAAATTTGGAAACCACTGCAATAGTCCATGCAGAGCATAAGAGTACAATCCAACTACTTTTAATTAGAGTATTTTGGAATTTTGTAGGTTCACTTTAAGTTGACTCACTGTTTAATGAAATGCTACTGGCACTTAATGAGAAGAGTCTGGAGAAGAGAACTATCTTTCCATGTGGTAAAACCTTCAAATGCCCACCAGATATATATCTAGGTAAAATAACTTTGAACATCTAGAACCTACTTTCATTTTACATAAAAATATTAATATTTTTACACTATTCTTTAAGAATTCCTTTTTATTTTTGACAAGCATTGACACCCACACTGATCTTGGTATGTGAGTCACAAATACAACACACATCTGTGACAATTTACACTTGTTATTACAGTCACGATGGTATATGTACAAGTTTTGGTCTTCACTGCTTTCTAATATTGTGCATAAGTATTTTCATATCAACAAAAAATAATGTATAATAAATTCTTCCTTGTTTTCTAAAATATCACTATGCCTAAGCATTTATGTAGTCATATAAAATATAAAGTGTTTTTCTTACATTTCTCCTTTTAATTAACTAGGATATTACTAAAATTATAATTGACAGTAAGCTACATTATTAAAATTATGTAGCTTACTATCATTTCACAACAGTAAGGAGGTGTTACAAAATATTTGTCACATAAATATTAGGTCTGATGCACTTGAGAACTGGTTAAAATTAAAATAAGAGGTAATAGGAGACGATGGGAATAATTTTAGAAAAAAATCAAAGTAGATGGGGATGAAAAGGAATAAGGAAAAGAAAGGGATTCAGAGTAATATCTGAGTTGCTGGCTTAAAAATCAGATGGATGCAGCATAATTATTCAAGTTAGGAAACACAAAAAAAGAAAATTAGTAAAATTTTGGACAAGATTATACTGAGGTTCTTGTCTAGTTCACACTCAAAAATGTGGTTTTGTAATAAAGGAGGGAGGTCTGGACTAGAAATAAAGATATGGTTTTGATGTTAACAACAAAGATCTGAGATGTGAAGACCCACAAACAGAAAGTAGAATGACAAGATAATGGTACCTCAGGGAAGATAAACAGAGATGAGTGTATTAAAAAAAGGCTCACAGACAAAGTTATACATGAACAAGGAAAAAGTATTGTCAACGCAGCAGCTAGTTCAGTTATTTAAATTTTAGAAGAAAGGAATAGTCAAAGCACCTAAACATACTGACAGAAAACTTATCTTTAGAGAAGAATCTTTTTTCCTTTCAAGTAAATGAGAGTGGATTCAGCTATAGGCAAGTCTGTTTGGAGATAGGAGGAATAAGGGAAAGTTAAGGGGATCTGTTATCTAATTATGTAGAGAATCATATTTGGTGAAACATAAGCACATCTGTTGAGAGTAGGAAAGGCAAGGTTTGCTTAGGGGATGATGAGTAAAGAGGAATGGATGAGAACACAGACCAGAGACAAATAAAATTTCTGATTCCGATAAGTTTAGATATCATTAATTTGTAGTGGCATCAATCTCTAAAGCTCCAGATTTTTTTCCAACAGTATTTGGCAATATAAATTGTATTCTTAAATTAACCTAAGGTTGAGGAGATTTAGAAGGCAATTATGACAGAAAAATAAGGAACCAGACAATAGATTTGGGGTTGGTAAAGGGAAAAAACAAAGTGAACCTAATAAGCTTAAATTAGTTTCTCAGATAATTAGAAGAGAAGGGAGAAATCAAAGAACTACAACAGTGACTTGGAAATTGTGAGTGTGTATGTTTTACAGAATGCTAAAGAATCTGATGTTTTTCCTGCAAGAAGAAGAACTCATTCATTCATAAACATATACACACAACATTATACACATCAGATAAAAAAAAAAAAAACAACTATGTCCAATTAAGCCAAAGAGCAGGTATAATGAACAAACATAAAAAAGCTAAAAATGAGCCGGGCTCGGTGGCTCAGCCTGTAATCCCGCGCCTTTGGGAGGCTGAGGTGAGTGGATTGCCTGAGCCCGTGGGTTCGAAATCCGCCTGGGCAGGTGAGACCTCATCTCTACAATAAATCAAAAAATTAGCCGGGCGTGGTAGCACGCACCTGTAATTCTGGCTACTCAGAAGGCTGAAGCGGAAGGATCGCCGGAGCCCAGCAAGTCGAGGCTGCGGTGGCCAGGAGCGGCCACTGCACTCCAGTCTGGGTGACAGAGTGAGACTCCAACTCAAAAAAAAAAAAGAAAAAGCTAAAAATGTGGTAAGCTATGGTTAAAAACAAAACAAAAAACAGAGCAGTAAGCTTTCAATATCACAATAGTCCTAATAATCTGAGAACTAACGAAATTAGCTGTTTTGCCTAAGCACATACCAAAAGTGACTGGTATCATCCAATTTTGATGACAGTGACCTTTTAATCACCTACAATTATTTTCTTTGCTTAGTTGTTTCTTATATGTTTATACCCTTCCTTCCCCTCAACAAGAATGTAAATTCAATGAAACAGGAACTCTGTTCAAAGTTAAATGAGTACTGTAATATCAGAAAATATAACATAATTCAAATATTTCAATTTCTACTGTAGAAAAAATATCTTTTAGTACAAAGGAAATTAAATTTATAACAAACAAAAATCATAGAAGTAAGGGCAATGACATAACATCAGATTGTGTATTTCTTGGTTAAAAGATTCTATTTTCTCCCTGAAGTCCCCTTCCACACTATACTGGCTAATAGATATCTTACATTATATCACATATACGTTTATTAAGGTAACAGCTAATGCATCTACACAAAGCTTTACATGTAGAGTCTTCAATAAACCCTAACCTCTCTACTAGCTGCCCACCTTATTTGTATCAGACTTTACTTCCTTTCAAAATCAGATTTTTATCCCAAATTGCTCCATTTCAGTGCAAGGCAATACTCAGGTAAGCAAAAAACTTACTCTTGATTCCTCCTTCCTTCATTCCCCATATCTAAACCTTAACGCAAGCACAATGTTCTATGTCAAAATGAATCACAAATGGGTCTACTCTCCACATCCACGGCCTTCAACTGTACTCCAAGCTCCCATCATTTCTCTTCTGAACTACTTTAAGTCTATCTTGTTCTCCTATCACGTACATAAAATCCATTCTCCAAAAAAGTGAACAAAATAATTTTGTATACAAATAGTTCACATTATTCTCCTGTTCCAGTTCTCCAAATTTCTACATAGAATCAGAAATGGTCAGGTTTTCAAACATGAAGTAGAAGATGTCTTATAGTTGACCTGTTAAATCTCAATTTGAACATATTTTAGGAAAAGGTATTCCTGTTTATCCCTCCAGCCTCATCTCTTACCAATTCCAGTGGTTTACTATTTTCCAGTCACACTGTTCTTTCTGTTCCTTGAAAACACCAATCTCTTCCCCACCTCAAGCCCTTGTCTCTTTGTTTCTTCTGCCTGAATGTTCTTCCCCCAATCTTCACAGGGCTAATTTCTTCCTATTTTTAGGGCTCACCTCAAATTTCGACTCTTAAATAAAGCCTTCTTTGACCATCTACCCCGTTTTATTTTCTCATGACATTTATCACTATATGAAGTTGCCTTATCCTTTAATATGCTTGTTTACAACATATCTCATTTCCTTACAAGAATACAAGCTCCGTAAGCCTTCTATAAGATAAGGGACCTTATCTGTCTTGTTCACAGATATATCGTTAGCACCTATAGCAGCGCTTGGAATACAGTGGGTGCTCAATTAATACTGGGTAAATTAATTTATACCAAATGAAGAGGTAATTTTGGTAGTATGAATAAATTCAAAACTTATTTACAGCTTATAAACTAAGACTACAGAATTGGTGTTAAAAGAATACAACTAGATATTTAAACTTTGAGTTCAAAAACATAACTGATTTAAGCAATCTGCTGCACAGAAGTGGATTTACTAACCTTCTATCTTAATGCCAATATAAACATTTTCTTATCACATGATTAGGTAGTGACAGAGATGATTCTAAATAGCCAAGTGTTCTGGTTCCATATTCAGTACATCCCTGCCTCTTAAACAACACTACCTCTTCCATATGTTAGAAAATGCAATATCAGAAAATAAAACATACAGTTAATTCAAATAATTCAATTTATATTCTAGAACAACACCTTTTAGTAAACAAGAAATTACCCTTTTTTTTTGGAGACATGATCTTTTGTTGAGTGCATTGGTATGATCATGGCTCATTGCAGCCTCAACCTTCTGGCTTCGAGCAATCTTCCCGCCTCGGCCACCTGAGTAGCTAGGACTACAGGTACACACTACCATGCCAGCTAATTTTTAAAAAATTTTGTAGAGACTCATTATGCTTGTAGGGGTACTGCTATATTGCCTAGGCTGGCTTCAAATTCCTGGGCTCAAGCAATCCTCTTGCTTTGACCTTAGAAAGTATTGGAGTTATAGGCATCAACCACTGTATCTGGCCAAAAGTTAAATTTATAATATCTAATTTTAATGTCATTAATTTTGTATTAAATATTATGTGCTGTGAACACCAAACTGGAATAAAAATAAACATTAAAAATATCTAGATGAGTGGAAAACTTATATACACAGATGTTTATGGCCGCTTTATAACTGCCCAAAACTTGGAAGCAACCAAGACATCTTTCAATAGGTGAATGGATAAACTGTGGTAAATCACACAATGAAATATTATTCAGTGCTAAAAAGAGATGAGTAATCAAGCCACAAAAAGACACAGGGGAATCTTAAATGCATATTTCTAAGTGAAAGTAGCCAATCTGAAAAGGCTACATACTGTATGATTCCAACTATATGACTTTCTGAAAAGCAAAACCATGGCGACAACAAAAAGATCAATAACTGCCAGGATCTGAGGCAAAGGAGAAAGGAATAGGTGGAACACAGAAATTTTCAAGGCAGTGAAGCAATTCTATGACACTATAATGATGGATACATGTCATTATAAATCTGTCAAAACCCACTGCAACTACAAGAGTAAACCCTAATGTAAACTTGGACTTTTGGTGGTAATAATATATCAAAGCAAGTTCATTGATAATAAGCAGTGTGATACTCTGATGCAAGATATTGATGGTGGGAAAGGCTATGCTTATCGAATGGAGAATGGAGTATACAAGAGCACTATACTTTGGACTCAATTTTGCTGCAAATCTAAAATTTCTCTAAAAACAAAGTTTATATCTTTTTTAATGTATCTGGAAAAAATT
The DNA here is from genome assembly GCF_000164805.1 of Carlito syrichta. Classification (NCBI taxonomy): domain Eukaryota; kingdom Metazoa; phylum Chordata; class Mammalia; order Primates; family Tarsiidae; genus Carlito; species Carlito syrichta. The sequence goes on from NW_007245715.1 coordinate 410,145, forward strand.
ACATAAAAGATCGCTTTATTAAAAACTGAAAGACCAAAACATCAAAAGGAGAAAATTTAAAGTTAACAAACTAGTACGAAGAGGGAAGTATTCTTAAAGAGAAACTGGTAGTTTCATTGTCCATAACAATTTATAAAGGGCCTCTTAATTTCATCGTAAATCAAGAATGAAAAAAGCACTTGTGACTATAAGCATCAATCAAATGAAAAACCATCACTAGTATATATGTATTACAAACTCTCTTATTTTGCAAAAACGAACTCCTAAAATGTTTGAACAAGATGGTGTGGGGGTAGTTTAAAAACTTTTAAACCTCTAATTAGGTAACTAGGTAAATTTTAACAGAAAAGTTAAAATTTTTACCTAAAATCTCACAGCTATAAAGTGAAATCAGAATTAAAGTAGTCTGATGTCAGCAATTAGAGTACTGAAAACTTTCAGATGAATTGCTAAAAAATATAAAGTGACCTTTTCCTTTACATTCTACTGGTCTTGGCATTTAATATCTGAGTTCAAATCCTAATTCAATCTGCATACAATTTTGGGTATTCCTGTAAATATAGTTTTTTTTTTCTTTTACACAAACTTTTTCACTACTGCTTATCAATATGAGCAAGAGAAAATTTTCCCACAATAAAATGAGAAGCAATGTCATGAATAGTATTTTAGAAATTAAAAGATCTTTGGTATCTATCACAACAATCTATTCTAGAAACTGATTTGTGCCCAGTTACAGGGTCAATTAGTGGTAGAGAAAGGAATGAACCAAAACTTTCTAACTTCCCAGTGATCTCTCTGCTACTTCATTCTATCTCCTCCAAAGGATAAATTATTTTCACGTATATCCAACTACTTGAGTGACTACCATAAATTATTTCATAAACATACAAAAAGCATCAACTTACTAAAATCATTTATAAGAATCATAAACAATTATTTGTATTTTCACAAAGTTAGGTACTATGATAGGTGTTAGGGGTTTTTCTCATGCAAGCTCAGAGAAAACATACATACACACACACACACACACACACACACACCCCAGTACAGATGCTGCCCGCCCTCAAGGTATTTGAGATGCAATTAATATTTAAATCAGTAAACTCTAACTAAAGATTACCCTCCATAATTTGGGTGAGGAGTCCCGCACAATCATCCACCTTGTCAAGATTTTTCCCTCTGTTTTCTTCCAGTAATTTTACAGTTTTAGGTCTTTAAGTCTTAGATTCATTGAGTTGATTTCTGTATATAGTGTGAAGTAAAACTTTTTTGTGTTTTTTTGTATACGGTATGTGAATAAGATTTTATGTATCTGCATGTGTAAAGTTTTCCCACCATTTATTAAAGAAACTACCCTTTCTCCATTGTGTGGTTTTGGCACCTTTGTTAAAGATCAACTGATTGTAAATGTGTAGTACATGCTTTCTATTATGTTCCATTTGTCTTTATGTCTGTTTTTATGCCAGTACCACTCTGTTTTGATTACTATCTTTGCAACATATTTTAAATCAAGTAGTGTGATGCCTCCAGAATTGTTCTTATTGCTACAAATTGCTATGGCTATTTGGAATCTTTTGTGGTTTCATACAAACTTTAGAATTTTCTATTTCTGTGAAAAATGCTATAGGACTTTTGATAGCTATTGTAACAAATCTGTAGACTTTGTTGGGTAGTATAGACATTTTAACAACATTAATTCTTCCAATTCATGAAGACTTTCTTCTTCAATTTCACTTATGTTTTTTGTTTTGTTTTGTTTTGTCTGAGTTGGAGTCTCACTCTGTCGCCCAGACTGGAGTGCAGTGGCCGCTCCTGGCCACCGCAGCCTCGATCTGCTGGGCTCTGGCAATCCTTCCGCCTCAGCCTTCCAAGTAGCTGGAACTACAGGCGCGATACCATGCCCGGCTAATTTTTTGATTTATTGTAGAGATGAGGTCTCGTCAAGTTGCCCAGGCGGGTCTCAAAACCCATGGGCTCAGGCAATCCACTCACCTCAGCCTCCCAAAGCGCGGGATTACAGGCTGAGCCACCGAGCCCGGCTCATTTATGTTTTAAAGATTTCAGTGTATACATCATTCACCTACTTGGCTAAATATATCTCTTAAAGTATTTAATTTTATTAAATGGGATTGTATGTTATGTAAATGAGATTTTTTTCTTAATTTCTTCTTAATATAGTTCATTGTTAGTGTACAGAAACACAATTGGCTTTTGTATGTAATTTTGTATCTTGCAACATTACTAAATTTGTTTATTAGTTATAGCTTTTTTGGTGGTGTCTTTAAGGTTTTATATAAGATTATGTCATCTATAGATAATTTTACTTTTTCTTTATTGATTTTGATATCTTTTATTCCCTTTTCATGTCTAGTTGCTCTGGATGTACAGTATGATAATAAGAAGTGATGAAAGTGCAAATCATGGTCGGGCTTGGTGGCTCAGCCTGTAATCCCAGCACTTTGAGAGGCCGAGGCAAGTGGACTGCCTGAGCCCACAGGTTCAAGACCCACTTAGGCAACTTGGTGAGACCTCATCTCTACAATAAATCAAAAATTAGCCAGGCGTGGTAGCGCAGCCTGTAGTTTCAGCTCCTTGGAAGGCTGAGGCAGAAGGATCGCCGGAGCCCAGCAGGCCAAGGCTATGGGTGGCCGGGTATGTGCCACTGCACCCCAGTCTGGGCGACAGAGTGAGACTCCAACTCAAAAAAAAAAAGAAAGGGAAAAATCCTTGTCTTATCTCCAATCTTAAAAGGACAAGTTTTCAGCTTTTCACTGTTGAGTATGTTAGTTTTGGGCTTGTCTTATACAATGTTTACTATGTTGTGATTCATACTCTCTAGCCTTAATCTGAGTTGCTATGAAAAAATAGCAAATTTTGTCAAATATTTTTTCTGTGTCTACTGAGAAGATCATATGGTTTCTGTACTTCATTCTGTTATTGTGGTGTATCACATTTATTGGTTTTTGCATATGGTGAGCCATTCTTGCATCTGAGGGGTAAATCCCACTTGATCAGTGGGTATGATCCTTTTAATGTGCTATTGAATTCAGTTTGCTAGTATTTTGTTGAGAATTTTTGCATCTATATTCATCAAACATGTTGACCTTTAATTTTCTTTTCTTCTAGTGTCCTTATTTGGCTTTGGTATCAGAGTGACATTGGCATTCTTTGGATGTGTTCCCTCCTCTAAGTATTTAAAAGAGTTTTAAGATAATTTGTGCTAATTCTTCTTTAAATGTTTGTTGGGATTCACCAGTGAAGCCATCAGGTCCAGGGCTTTTCTTTTTGAGGAGGTTTTCGATTACTGATTCAATCTCCTTACACATTATTGATGTGATCAGATTTTCTGTTTCTTCATGATTCAGTCTTAGTACACAGTATGCTTCTAGAAATTTATTTCTTCCAGGTTATCCAAATGGTGAATGTTGGTGTAAGATTATTCATTTATATTTCTGTGGTGTCAGTTGTAATGACTCCTCTTTTATTTATAATTTTAAGTTTTCTAATCCATAGTCTAACTGAAGGTTTGTCATTTATCTTTTCAAAAAAACAACTTAGTTTCATTGATCTCTTCCATTGTTTTTTTAGTGCCTATGTCATTTATTTCTGCTCTGATCTTTATTATTTCCTTCCTTCTGCTAACTTTAGGCCTAATTTCTTCTTCTTCTAATCCCTTGAGGTATAAAATTGGGTTGTTTGTTTTTTCCTTAATATGGGCATTTATCACTATAAAATTCCCTCTTAGAACTTCTTTTGATATGTTGTGTTTCCATTTTCATTTGTCTCAAGTTACTTTTTATACTCCCCTTTTTTCCTTGATCCATTCACTGGGTGTTCAGGAAATATATTATACCTACTTGTGAATTTTCCAATTTTTCTCCTGTTATTTCTAGTTTGATACTATTGTGGTCAGAAGATATACTTGATATGACTTTTTAAGTTTCTTAAGACTTGTTTTATGACCTAACATGTAATTGATCTAAGAGAATTATTCATGTGTGCTTGACAAGAGTGTATATTCTGCTGCTGCTTGATAGAAAGTTCTGTATATGCTGCTACATCCATTTGGTTTATAGCGTTGTTCAAGTACATTATTTTCTGTGTGGCTGATCTTTGCTGAAAGTGGAATGCAACAGTTCCTATTATTATTGCACTGTACTATTTCTATCTCCTATTCTCCCCTTAAGTTCTATTTCTTCCTTTAGTTCTATTAATATTTGCTTTACATATTTAGGTGTTTTGATGCTAGGTGAATATATATTTATAATTGCTGTAACTTCTTGATGACTTGACCTCTTATTATATCTTCTTTGTCTCTTGTGATAGTTTTTGACTTAAAATCTATTTTATCCAACGTAAGTTACAGCCACCCTTATTTTCTTTGGTTACCACTGGCATGGAATATCTTTTTTCATTCCTTCACTTTCAGGTTCTGTGTGTCCTTCATGCTAAAATGAACCTCTTGCAGGCATCATGCTGCTGAATTTTTTAAAATCCATTCAGCCATTCTATGTCTTTTGATTATAGAAGTCGATTCATTTATATATAAAGTAATTATTAATTAGTAAAGACTTACTATTGCCATTTTTAAAAACTGTTTTCTATTTTGTAGTTCCTTTATTCCTCTCTTGATGACTTTCTTTGTGATTTTTTTTTTTTTTTCCAGTCATATGCATTGTCTGTCTTTTTCTTTTGGGTATCTACTTCAGATTTTCTCTTTGTGATTTCCATGCAACATACAATTAACATCTTGTAGTTATAATAGTGTTTTAAGCTGATAAAAACTTAACTACAACTACATACAAAAACTTGCTGTAACTTCTACCCTCTCACATTTTATGTTACTGCTGTCACAATTCACATCTTTTTATGTTACATATCCATTAACAAATTATTGTAGCTAAAGCTTTATCTCATCCTTTCGGTAGTCATGTCTCCCTGATCATTTGAGATCTTCATGGATTTGCACTGGTGTCTGCTTATTTTAAAAAGTAGGCACCTCTCCAGTCTTTATAGAGAGGCTTTAGCAAGAGCAGTTTTTTACCAGTGACCTAATTGGAGATTCTGCCTTGCTGATTAAGTTCTCCAGTGGGCTCGCTTTGGTGACTGGGTCCATGAGGGCAGGTATGGAGAAGGTTCGCAGGGACCAGCATGATGCCTGGTCCATGGGTGCCACCCTAGCTAGCACTGGGGTTCATTGTGGTGGGCCTGATGCCTGGGCCTTTGGGGACCAGCCTCATGCCAGGGTTCCCTGAGGCAGTCATGGTGCTGGGGTTTGCAATGAAGTCAGGTGCTTACTTCACTCTCCTTTCCCTATGTGGAGGGTCTCTAGCTCCATTCTCCTTTGCATGGGTTTGGGAAGGGGTGATACAGTTAATGTAAAACTGTTTTTCTTACTATCTTCAATGCATCTTTTCTTACATCTGCGCATACCCAGATGCTATAATCCATCATTGGATTCCTCAGCTCTTGTGAAGGCATTTTTGTGCATGGATGACTATTCAAAATTTTGTTTCTTGAATGCAGACCTACATGCTTCCACATGAGGTCTTTGCTCTAGCCATTCCATCTGTGTGTAATATAGTTCTTTCTTTCAAATATCCACATTGTTTTCTCCTTGACCAAACATCTCATTCTTGACCTATATATAAAATAGAAATTTAACTTTCCTATTCCTCTTCCCCTGCTTTATTTTTTTCCATAAGATTTACTTATTTTGTTTATTGTCTCCCTCTCTATGAATGTGGGTTCTGTGAAAGCAGGGGCTTCTCACTGTTTGGTTCACAGCTGCATATTCAATACCTCGAAACTGGCCAATACAAGATGCTCAATAAATATTTACTTCATGAATAAATGAATAAACCTAGATATTATTTTTAAAGTAAATTTAAAGAAATATAAATGCATGGCTTAAAAATGTCACAATAAAACAAAAACAAAAATGAAAAATACAGAAGGTACAGTCTAGAAATGTGTACTTTCCCACACCCATCAAAAGTTACCACTACAATAATAATATACCAAGGATTTCATTGCATGATAATGATACAACTATTCAAATGTAAGGAATTTTGATTTACAATTGCTATCACAGCTATCTCCCAACTTGTTCTGGGAGAAACAGAGGCTGGGAATTTTAATATACTCATATAATTAAAAGCAATTATTCCAAATTATCTCTTATAATCTACAAATACTCACTTTAGAAGTTTTTTGTTGTTGTTTCACATTTCTGATCCACATATTACTCTTTCCTAAAATTAAGGAGACATGCTAATTCCTAATCCAAAAACTTCTGTAAAAACTATGAACTTGAACAAAAGAAAATACCAAGGAAAATCTGAAGAAAAACAAATAATGAGTATTTTATACTAAAAGAATACTATCATCAACAATTATTTAGTTCTCATTAAAATTTTTTGATCACTGGACACTAGAAACTTGGTATCACTGATGTCATGCCTGAAGGATAAAACTAAGTGTTTTGTTAATAAGTGTGCAATGTAAACTAACTTAGAATAAAAAAATACTGCTGATACAATAAACTGATATGAAAAATACAATAAACTGATATGTTCAATTTCTTATAAAACCAAGACATTCCAATTCACATATGTCTTATATATTTTCATCCTATCATACCAATCAAATAGAAATAATCTCCAGATAGCCTAACAAAATAGTGAGTGACCCTAGAAACCTATGACACAATGAAAGCAACACACTGAAATCCATAAGCTTGCTGTTTTCTTTATATAAGCAAAATTAAGTTTCATTAATGGACTAACTACCTTTGGCCTGTTGTTGCCAACTAGCACCCAATTAAAAATCTCTGGCTTCACAATAATCTATCCTCCCCGTTGTTACCTTCTACTAAGATTACATCAAATCTCATATACTTCTCAAGTCACTAAAATCCCAAACACCTTTCCCAGTACCTACTAGAGTTCTACAGAACATTCACCGTTGTGTTATCAGTCTTTAGGCTCAGGCATCTTCCCACTGTCCTGATATTATAAGTCTCTGACTACAGAGCTGCCACCCAATCTCTTCTTATCTATAACACTTCCAATAACAAGTCTCACTTTTGAATCTGAGCTTGCTGATAATTTCTCCTTTTGACTATCCCAGCATTTCATAGGAATATAAAGAGCTAACTGGTCTAAGTTCAAATCCTAAACAATCCAATATCTACACTAAGCTTTAGTTATTTCTATTGCTTTTTCCTCTGGTTTTCTCAAACTATCCCCAAACCTCTCAAACTTCTTATTTCTAAACGTGCTCAATTCCATTAAGTTATATGTAAAAATATGTTGTTGTTTTTTTTTGAGTTGGAGTCTCACTCTGTCACCCAGGCTGGACAGTTGCACACTCACGGCCACCCCAGCATCAAACTGCTGGACTCCAGCGATCCTTCAGCCTCAGCCTTCCAAGTAGCCAGCACTACAGGCACGCGCTACAGCACCCAGCTAATTTTTTATTTATTGTAGAGGCAAGGTCTCGTCAAGTTGCCTAGGCTGGTCTCAAACTTGTAGGTTCAGGCAATTCACTTGCTTTGGCCTCCCAAAGTGCTGGGATTACAGGATGAGCTACTGAGTCCAGCCCAAGTTATATTCTTCACTTTCACTAGGCTAGTACATACAATTCCAAATTTATCTCCCTAACTCTTTACTCTAACCTACTCCTTCTTCACCCCAACCACTGATGTGACTGAGTATCTTCAAGTTAAATCAATGTTTTGAAATCATCCCCCTACTAAAAACACACACATATATACAACATACGCAGTAAGTTCCTTACATACGAATGAGTTCTGTTCAGAGAGCATGTTCATAAGCCAATTTGTTTGTTAAGCCCAACAAAGTTAGCCTACACACCCAACTAACACAATTGGCTATATAGTACTGTACTGTAACAGGTTTATAATACTTTTCATATAAATAATACATTTACAAAACACAAAAAATAAAGAAAACATTTTTAATCTTACAGTACACTACCTTGAAAAGTACAATAGTACAGTTCAATACAATGGTTGGCATCCCAGGGCTGGCACCGAGTGAACATGCAAGAAGAGATACTAACTGGAGGAGGGTAGAGTACTATAAAGTAAGTAAAGTACACAAAAGCACAACCACTTATAGAGGATGCATGCACATGGCAATGTACTCCACACATGTGAACTTATGTGACTGGACGTGAAAACACATGTTTGCATCTTTGAAAGATTGCAACTTACAGGTTCATATGTAAGGGACTTACTGTACACATATACACACACATATACATATACACATATATACATACACGTATGCAAACACTGGTTTTCATAATCAGGCTCCAAACTCTTTTCTAGGTTTACTATCTGTACTCTCAATATACTCTCTATTCTAAATTTATTATAGTATTGATCAAGTATACTCAAAGCACTTTCACATACCCATACATTTGTTCAGCTTGCTCCCTCTGATCAGATGATTTTTTTTCTTCCTCTCTACCTCTTCTCTCTAGTGTCCCTGGCCACACCCTTTATACTCAACCCTCACAAAGTGTTCTCAATTTTGTGAATGTGGTATCCTGCCTTCTGTGCCTATACTCTTACTGCTTTCTTCTCCACCTTCCCCTATACATCTCTCATATCTCTTCCTTTTCCAGGTTTCATCTTTTCAGATGAATCCATAAACATCTTTTAAGATAGCTCAGAATCACTTCTTCCAGAAAGTCTTTCTTGTATTCCAGTGGTATGGTTAGGTACCTTCCAGGAGCTCCTACAAATGTCCGTCACTCTTTGAGCATACTGTTTTTATATTACTGGTTTTAATTTTTGGTTCCAAAGTCAATCTTTCTTTACTCAAATCATTGTCAACACTCTCAACAGCAATATGCATGTACTTTATGTACATATTTATGTTTGTTAGGACATGTATTTTTCTTATTTCTTTATTAAAAACGTAACATTTCTGTGTATTAAAAAATTAAATACATGCATTCCCTGTCCTGAACAATCCAATACTAAACAACTGATAGTGAAAGGTGAGAAGTCAAAATATCCCATAGCAGAAGATCAGAGTACAAGCAGATTAAAGAAAGTATGAGTATAAAACAGCCACTCTATCTTGGACTTCAGGGCCAGAGTAGGATGAAAAGAACAAACCCACAAAGATGAAGCTCTGTTTGGGAGTCTCAGAGCCTGAACAGGAAGAGGCGGATACTTACATATTGGCAAGTCATAAGAGTTATAAGAGGCCATGCGGGTTAAGGTGAGTATCCTCACAGGAGGACAGCTCAATATGGAGAATCAGAACCTGATTGGGATAAGATGAGCAACCTTAGGTGGTGGACCAAGGTGGGTTATTGAGTCTAAGAGGAATGAGGAAGATACATGGAGGACTTGGTGATTAAAGGGGAGGAGCATGTCATGGATAGTTAAGAGTGCAAGCAAGGTGAAAAGGGTATTCACACAGAGGGTAAGCTTAGCATGGGTAGTCAGAGTATAACGGGGATGAGGAGAGCCAAATATAGAGGCCTGTCAGTGTGTAATGTCAAAGCCCAAGTGGATGTGCCATCACAGAAAAAAGCAGAGTAAGCCATCTCTAAAAATTATCCCCTCCATAAAAGCAATAAATAGAAAATATAGCCAGAAACAATTTTATCAGGACTCTAAAAATTAACAAGTAGTTTACATCCAGGATGAATTTATTTATTTATAAAAAGCTTAATCTCAGTAGAATAGTGAGCATTTTAGCTTGCCTTAGTCCCTTGAAGAAATGACAGCCCACATTCCCAGTATACTCCTGCAGCCCTAGAAAAAGCAGAACAGAGTTGTAGCTCATTCAGAGCTTCACTGCCCACAAATTATTAACTGACCTGTCCAGCAGCTCTCAGGACTTGCAATGCTGTCTGTATCTGACCTGACTCAGACCTTGCCCAGTGAAAAAGTCTTTTCCCAGGGAGATGTTCATTGAAAATAATTAAGGGAAACTGTTTTATACCACATCTACTTAAGGCAGTGGATAACAGTAGGGGCAATAAAGCAGGGAATGATACCCATAGGGACTTTGAAAAGCTCTGACATATTACTGGTGATCTAGAAGGCCATGCACATGCTTAACACTATGGGCATACCCAGGTTCTGTGCACGCTAAAGAAAGGCCCAAGAAAGCCCTTAGCTCTCACCTTTAACTGACTTTGAACTCTACACAAGCAGAATATGAACACTAAGGCAGAGCTGTCAACTGAAATCATGCTCCAACACACACACTTCGCAAACATACTGCAAAACACACACACACACACACACACACACACACACACACACACACACACTTCCCACACACAGAGGCATTAAGGAAAATCTCTGTCCAGTCATTAGCTACCCACTAAGCTAACCAAGTAGAGACTGAGTTGACTAGTGAAATCATCACACATCACATAGAGTTTGCAGAATTAGATAACAACAAAAGTCATTAAACGAGTACTACAACAAATCCTGGAGAGGGAACAAAATATGATTTCCAGAATTGTCACATTATATTACTTTAAATATCCATTATTTGAACAATCTTATGTTATTTAGAATGTTCATATTATTTCAATGACTATTTATGATTTAAAACTTTCAAAAAATTACAACATAGGTAGAGAAATGAGAAAGTATGGCTCACATACAAAAAGAAAAGCAAATAATAGAAACCATCCCTGAGGAAGCCCAGACATTGGATTTATTAGACAAACATTTTAAGTCTGTCTTCAAACTTATCCTGTCCTCAGTCAGGATTTGTAAGGCTTTCACTGGGTAGGGGCAAACTGATTATGAGATAGGTTGGATAAGTATCAACTTCAAAATTAAAAGCAGAAAATAGTATCACAGCAGTAAATCCTGAGAATGGACTGAGTAATAATTTACTAAGAACCAAGAGTTTATGAACTTTGTAACATGTCACATTTCAGATTTTATAATGAATTTTCCAAGGTAAGTTTTATGCCATTATGTTTTTCTATAATAACAAAGAAGCAGGAAAACAGTACACAGATTTTCCTTTGGAGCCAGCAAGAAAGAGGAGACTAGTTGGGGGCAGAATAAGGTATGAAATGACGATCAGTGGAGAAAATGTGCTAAGAGAACTAGTAGAAAGATTGCCAGGAAGAAAAGGAGAACATAGGCTGATCCATAAAAGGTCAATGTAACATTCCCTGACCAGAGTGCTTAATTCCATTCCTGTTGTCTCAAGATTAGCTTCCTTGTTTAAGAATGAGGGGAAACAGGTTCCCCATTTGACAAACTGAGTTACTTACTCTTACCATTTAACATGGTAAGATTTTTTTTTGGTTTCCTAGTTACTTCAGTTCAAGGTTTCAGTGTTCCAACAGGACAACTTAGACATTTATTATTAACCATGTCCAAAGCTTGAGGACACTGAGGCTCACAGAAGTTTGTGATAACCCATATTCACGTTGGCAGAAGTTGTAAATCAAGTTTCCTGTAAGTCAGCTATTTTCAATATGTTCAATAAGCTAAATGAAAACATGACTTGTAGAAAAGGAAGGTATAAGAACAATGTCTCACCAATTAGAGAATATTAATAAAGAGGTAAAAGTTATTTTTCAAAGAACCAAATGTCAATTCTGGAATTGAAGGTACAATCATTGAAATAAGTTCACTCACAGGACTCAGTAGGAGCAGCAGATGTGAGTAAGCAAAAGAAAGAAACAGCACATCTGAAGATAGGTCAATTAAGATTATCCAGCCAAGCCGGGCTCAGTGGCTCAGCCTATAATCCCGTGCCTTTGGGAGGCCGAGGTGAGTGGATTGCCTGAGCCCGCGGGTTCGAGACCCGCCTGGGTAACTTGGCAAGACCTCATCTCTACAATAAATCAAAAATTAGCCAGGCGTGGTAGTGCGCGCCTGTAGTTCCAGCTACTTAGAAGGCTGAGGCAGCAGGATCGCCGGAGCCCAGCAGGTCGAGGCTGCGGTGGCCGGGAGCGGCCACTGCACTCCAGTCTGGGCGACAGAGTGAGACTCCAACTCAAAAAAAAAAAAGATTATCCAGTCAAAGGAACGAAAAAAAAATAAAGAAAAATGAACAGAGCCTCAGAGATCTATGGAATACCCATCAAGTGAACCAACACACACACACACACACACACACACACACACACACACACACACACACACAAGGAAAGTTCCAAAAGAGGAGGAAAAAAAGTAGCAGAAAGAATATTTGAAGGAATAAGGCTGAAAACTTTCCAATTCTGAAGAAAAGCGTTAATATACATATTCAAAAAGCTCGACAAACTCCAAGTAGGATAAATTCAAAAAGAGTCACATGTAGGCAAATTATTATCAAACTGATGAAATAAAAAAGAAAATCTTTCTTTTCTCATTTCAGAAACCTGAGAATGAAAAAACTAAAAATAAAAGCAGTAAGAGATGTGACATATCACATACTAGAAATACTACATAATATAAACATCTGATTCCTCATCAGAAAATACAGAGAACAGAAGGCAGTGGAAGGAAATATTCAAAGTTTTGAAGAAAGAACAATTCTGTCACACAAGAATTCTATATGCATCAAAACTATCCTTCAAAAATGAAGGCAAAATGAAAACATTCCCAGATAAGCAAAAGCTGAAAGAATTCACTGCTAGTAGACCTGCCCTATAAGAAATATTAAAGGCTAAAATGGAAGAACACTAGGAAGTAATTCAAATACACATGAAGAAACAAAGAGCATAGGTAAAGGTAACAACAAAAGTAAATATAAAAAACATTACAAATGTATTTTTGCTTGTGACTTTTTTCATATCTGTTGTAAAAAACAAGTACCTAAGGCAATAATTATAAACCTGTTAATGGGCACATAATGTACAAAGATATAATTTAGGATATTAAACTGAAGAACAACCACTAAGAAACAAGAGAGTTAAAAGCAGTACATTAGGCGGGCTCGGTCGCTCAGCCTGTAATCCCAGAACTTTGGGAGGTCGAGGTGAGTGGATTGCATGAACCCCCAGGTTCGACACCTGCAACTTGGCGAGACCTCATCTCTACAATAAATCAAAAAATCAGCCGGGCGTGGTAGTGCGCACCTGTAGTTCCAGCTACTTGGAAGGCTGAGGCGGAAGGACTGCCGGAGCCCAGCAGGTCGAAGCTGCGGTGGCCGGGAGCGGCCACTGCACTCCAGTCTAGGTGACAGAGTGAGACTCCAATTCCAAAAAAAAAGCAGTACATTAGAAATTAGCTACTTAACAAACATAGAGGAATAGAAGAAGAAAGATATGAAGTAAAAAAAAAATAACAAATTGGCAGACATAAATCTTACCTTAACCACAATTACAGTAAATATAAATGGATTAACAAAAAATCAAATCAAAAGGCAAAAATTGGTAGAACTGCTTTTTTTAAATGATCTAACTCTATCCTATTATCGTCAAGAGACATACTTTGGATTCAAAAACAGTGTAAGTTGAAACTAAAAGGATGGAAAAAGATACACCATGCCAACAGTAAGTAAAATAGGGTTGGAGTAGCTATAGTATCAGACAAAATAGACTTTACAACAAAAATTTTTACTAGAGACAAAGGACATTTTATAAAGGGGTCAATCCATCAAGAAGCTATAGCAATTACAAACATATGCATACCTAAATAATAAAGCACTAAAATACAACAAAGCACAAAAGCTGACAGAATTGAAGCAAGAAATAGGCAATTCAACAGTAATACTTAGATTTCAATATTCCATACTTAATAATGGATAGAACAACTAAACAGAAGGTAAGCATGGAAAGAGAAAACTTGAATACTATAAGCCAACTAAACCTAATAGACATCTATCAAAACTTCACCCAAAAAACATTAATATACAGTCTTCTCAAGTGAACATGAGACACTCTCCAGCACAGATCATGTTAAAAGCCATAAAGCAAGTCCAATAAATAAAAACTGAAATCACAGAAAGTATGTTCTCAACCACAATGTAAGAAATTAGAAATCAATAACTGAAGGAAATTTGAAAGTTCACAAATACGTAGGAATTAAAAATCACACTCCCAAAATAATCAATCAGATAAGAAGCCACAAGGGAAAACAAGTCCAAGCAAATGAGGGTGTCCATACAAGAAGATATCTACTTCTCTGGCAGAAGAAGTTAGAATCTGAGTAGACTAGAAGGGTGTTACTATAGAGAGGTGTTCTGGTATGGATTATCAAAACCTGAGCCAGTTAAGGAGAACATGTGGCTCCTCTTCAGTCTCAGATATGTGGCAGACATTTTCACAAAAATGAAGCAAGTGAGCCTGACACTTCAAAGAAAACAACTGAGAATAATTGTCGCTGGTGATAAAATTAGACCTTAAGACAAAAATTGGAACTTTAGAAAACATGTATTTGCCACAATGAGCTTTAAAGCTACCAATATTTAAGGACTTTTCTAATGAGATCAGTGGCATTATTAATAACGTGTCTTTTAAAATTGCATAATTAAGATGTTTCAACATTTAGTAAGTCTGCATAACTCAATGAACCAATATTTTCCAGTAGACAAATGTATGATGATTCAAAAATCACACATAACCCTGAATTGTACCCCACATTTTTAAAACAAAAAATAAAAATAAATCATATAAAAGATTCATTCAAAGTACAAGTCAGACTTATGAATTTTGTTTTATCAGAGAATAAAAGTTCTTTAGATAGTGCTGGAACAACTGGATATCTATAGGCCAAAAAGCAAAAACAAAAAAGAACCTCAACCTAAATTTCACACTATATAAATTAATTCAACTCAAAATTCACAGTTAACTCAAATCATCTATTTAAATGCAAATTTTAAACTTATATAAGAAAGAAAACATATAGGGAATTCTTCAGGACCTAGAACTAGATAAAGAATTCATAGACATGACACCACACAGTACATAAAAGAAAAAACTGATACAATGCAATTCATCAGAATGAAAAAATTTTGCACTACAGATAACCCTGTTAAGAGAATGAAAAACAAGCTATAGACTAGGAGAAAATATTTGCTAACCTTGTATTTGGCAATGCCTTACATTTACAAACATAAAAAACTCTCAAAACATAACATAAAAAAAAAAAACTCAAGTAGAAAATGGGCAAAAGGCTCACCAAAAAGAGCTAGATGGCAAGTAAGTTCAATTAAGATTTTCAATATAGCCGGGCTCGGTGGCTCAGCCTGTAATCCCGCGCCTTTGGGAGGCTGAGGTGAGTGGATGGCCTGAGCCCGCGGGTTCGAGACCCGCCTGGGCAGCGAGACCTCATCTCTACAATAAATCAAAAAATCAGCCGGGCGTGGTAGCGCATGCCTGTAATTCCGGCTACTCAGAAGGCTGAGACGAAAGGATCACCAGAGTCCAGCAGGTCGAGGCTGCGGTGGCCGGGAGTGGCCACTGCACTCCAGTCCGGGCGACTGAGTGAGACTCCAACTCAAAAAAAATATATATATATTTTTAATATCATTAATGATTAGGAAAGTAAATTAAAATCAGGATGAAATATCACTACAGACTGACCAGAACTTGGGGGGGGAGAGTGAGAGAGAAGTAACTTAATTTATAGCACTCTTTTGCTTTTCCACTCAAGTATGTGGTCAATCTATAGAGAGAGTATGCAAATTATATTTTAGGATACTCAACCATTCTCAAAAACGTGTTTACCAATTATCCAAGTGGCTAGGGTTGAGTAGGTGGTGATGGCTCCTCAATTTGTTCAAGAAAAAACATCTGAATTAATCAAAAAAAACAGGAAAACATTAAATAAGAAAGAAACTGAGAAAACCATCATAGCAAACAAAGTTGAAAAGAAACAGAAGAATCGGTAAATTGGAATGTTCATAAATTTGCTGTAATACCTAAGCAACACCTGAATAATTAATATAGCCTCACAAAATATATAACTATAAAAATCACTGAATTTGTATATACATATACTATACATCCAAACCACAAATAATAGACTTTATGAGCAGTTAGAGATGCTTGAAGAGACATTTTTTATTATATACTGTTTTCACCATATGTGCTGACTCTTAAAAATGTGCCCTCTTCATAATATGATTCATCCACCTTTTTGTGTAAGAAAAATATAAAGGTACAAAGAGTTGCACATCTGTGGAAAAGCACAGAGTAAGAAAAAAAAGAATATATACCAAACTTAATGTAAGGATAGAACAAGATTTGAAAAGGCAGGATTGCTTTCTATAGTATGGGGAACCATTGAGTAAAAAAAAAAAAGTGGCGAATGAAATGCAGAAAATCCAAATGTCTACCTCAAAATAATTACTTTCCCCCCTTATCTCAGTCCTGATTCTACTGCTCACACTAGTAGTTTACTTATCATTCTGGCATTTAAAAGAGAAATTCAGTCCAATAATATATCTAAATAACTAATTCATATAATCCAGACTCCAATTATCTTCTACTGAATGCCAGAAAAGAATATATTTTATAAATTTAAATTCGGTACCTTACAGATTATAGTCATTTAAGTCCACTTTTCCATTCACAGTAAGACATATAGATAAATGTTTCCATAAGTGACCACTAGGAAGTGAAGACATAGCTAAATTAAGAAAAGAACCTGACTCCTCCCTGCTTGGCCTATTCACTAATTCTTAAAAGCTAGTGCTAATTATTCCTTAGTAGTAATACTGGTAAGGATACATGCTTGTTTTAAAAAACAATTTTTCTCTTGCCTAGGAAAAGGAGAACAATTCAGAGAAGTGAGAAGGGAAATAGATGTCCAGAAACTTACTTGGGTTCTATCTATATTAAATTTGACACACCTTATAATCTAACATCAAAGGTGACTCAATCTATTCCCTTCAATTCTCTTGTTAAATGGAAATATTACCAACTAATTTTCATCTCAAAAATAATATGCTTAAAAGTAATATATTGCAAAGCAAATGCAGTATAAAAAAAGATCAAAAAATGTGAAATTGTGGGCTGTGGTTCCACATTCCTTCATAAATTACAGTGTGGCTTGGGCAAAAGCTGCATTTGTGGGTCTGTTTTTTCATCTGAAAAATTAGTCTGGGGGTTACACGATTTCATAGGTACCTTAAAGCTCTAAAATTCCTCCTGCTAAATCTTGATAGAAGTTTCAAACAAAGAATAATTTGGGGTATTTAATACATAATAGGCACTCAAGAATTACTTTCAATGTGGAAGATAAATTCTGACAAAATTTCCAGGTCAAAAAGCTCTTAGACTTATAGAAATGATACTACCATAATTAAATGTTCAGAGTATATTTATATCCTGAGGTACAGTTATCATTATCCATATTAAAAAGTTTATTAGTTTCCTACCACTATAATCATAACTGTCATGCAAATGTTTTGAAATATCTTGATAATATGTTAATCTGAAAATATTCTGTAATACATTCTCAGCTCTTCCCAATAATTATTTCTATATCATCTAGTTTCATAGCCAAATAGGTTTGGAATAAGATGTATTTCAATCATAATTAGACTCTGCCTTTACTACAGAAATTATTAGTGTTCTTTATATTATTATATTATATACAAGATTTCCCAAATTTATTTGGATCACAAAGCCTTTCCTGAGAAACACCTATCAATATCTCATAGTGTTTCAAGTGTTCAAGGTACAATTTCATTTAGTAGTAAACACAGCTCACTATTATCAAACAAATTAGAATATTAACAAAATTTTCTATAATTATTAAAACTTTACTTGAGATTTTATAAATGCTGGTGTGATCAATAACTGGAGTGACCAAGACTTAAAACTGAAAGCTCCAATAATCTACCAGGCTGTTAGGTATGCTTTTATATTAGAGACTAAGAAAGCAATATAGTCGGTCACATAAAAGAAAGAGAATGAAAAAAAATACCCAGCTTCTCTCAGCTGCCATCCTGCTCTTACTAATGGACAAAGGACAGATAACATAGAAATGGGTCAAATGAATACAAGCATATGTTGAAATCAGAGAATAGAAGCAGGGTTGGCCACCAGTTATGAAATTTTTCAAATATATTTCTTGTATAAAGGGCCATTAAGTGAGAAAAATAAATGGACATTTCCCTTGAAAAACAAGATGCCATTTAGAATATGAGATTATTCCAGAACTAACATTCACTATGCCAAAAAGACTTAAAAATATTCTAGTGGCAGAATCTAGTGCATGAAAGTTCCATTTTCAGATTCAGCTGAAAAAGGAATCAACATCTAAAGCAAACCAAGGAACTGATGAGCACTCAAAACAAATGCCTAACTACAGTCATTAGTCTCTAGTCTCATTCTTAATTCTTTTTAATGTACAAGGCTTTATAAATACAAACTGATATAATCAAACTCAAATGTTAAACTGATTCTTTTTAATTAAAAAAAATTGATCTAAAAGAACCTCTGTAAATGAACCATTTTTGGCTTTCAAAAAACTACATCTGCATATGTTTTATTGCTTACAGTAAAATGGTCTCCATATTGACAAAACCGAACTGTCCTACAGTTTTTAGGATTTCTGATTTGAAAACAGCAAGGGAAAGATGGTTTGTCCCCCTTTTCTTCTTAAAAAAAAAAACTCAAAACAACTAGGAGAGAAACAAACGTGAACTACATCTTCAGCAAACTAGGAAGCATCCCTAACCACACTATATGAGAAGGGCTGCCAAATGCAGTAAAGGAAAAGAGGGATGCTGGCATATCTCAAGTCAGAGATGGCTTCAAATTTCAAAACGATCAGAGCTCAGTTCTCTCAAGTACATGACACAGTCAGAAGTGCAAACCCAACAATCTCTTTTGAAACCCTTGAACCTTTCACAGACCTTATTTGGTATCACAGAGACATGGGAAAATCGGAATAGGACAAGAAATCATATGGTTTGAAAGGGCATATCTTTTCCTCAGGAAAGTTAATGTTGATTAATCAAGATAAATATTACAACAGTAAAATGACTGTACTTCGAGAATCTAAAAAGAGAATCCCAAGAGGGAGGAGGGAACCAACGCTAAAAATCAGTAGAGCAATACTTATAGAGTACTCAAGGGGAAACAAATATGACTTAAGAATTTATTTTATACTATAGGTCAGTATAAAAACAACAGTTGGCAGGGTGCAATGGCTCACACCTATAATCCCAGCACTTTGGGAGGCTGAGGCTAGAGGACTGCTTGAGCCCAGGAGTTCAAAACCAACCTAGGCAAAATACTGAGTTCCTGTCTCTACTTAAAAAAAAATCCATAAAATTAACTGGACATGGTGGTACATACCTGTAGTCCCAGCTACCCAGGAGGCTGAGGTGGGAGAATTGCCTGAGCCTGGGAGTCCAAGGCTGTGGTGAGCTGTTATTGTGCCACCATACTCCAGCCTGGGTGACAAAATGAGACCCCGACTAAAAAAATAGTAATGATAAAATTGTTTTTAAAAGCAACAGTTAAATATTATTGAATATGCAAAAATGCAAAGAATATTGTTTCTATGAACTGCTCTTAAAGAAAACACTAGATTATAGAGTTCAGCCATCCAAAGGATAAAAAGAAAATCTATGGTAAATGGCTAAACTTTGAGCATTGAATTCATTTAATTATTGGTTTAAGACTATAAAAAAGAAAAGACAGAGTCATGGTTACAGAATATAATGTACATGTTACAAACTCTGATATTTTTCTATAACCAACAAAACTTGGAGAGGGGAAAGTATGCTTACATCGTTACACTGCACTGCTTTACACCTTTAAGTATATTTCAACTGTTAACATACCTCAATTTATTTCTTAATCCATTAACTGTAAAAGATGAGGAAATAACCATAATGCTATAATACAGATTAGCTAAGTACACTCATAAAATCTTACATGAGATCTCAAAAACATGAAACTATATGAATATAAGACTCCCTTACCATCCCCCTATTTAAAAGGATGAAAACGAAATACAGAAAGAGACTTACCTACTCAAAACGTCACAGGCATGTATCGGCACAAAGATATTCACACTAGCATTATTTGTAACAGCATTATATGAAAACAATGAAAGGTCTACCAACAAATACCTAGTTAGATAAATTACTGTTTATCAAAGGAATACTATGTAGTTATTAAAAAGAATGGGGCAACAAGTATGCACTGGTATGAAACAACTGAGCAAGCACAGCATATCAGCTAACAGTAAGGACTCTATAGCCAGATTACCGGATACTGGAACTTAACTTCCAGCTCCAAAACTTACTAGCATTTTACTTAGCTTCTGTGCCTCAGTTTCTTCCTCTGTGATAAGCGAATAATATTATCTACCTCTCAGGTTGTGATGACGATTATTAATCAACACCAAAACACTTGTTAGAGCAGGGCCTAGAATAGATGAAGCACTTTATGAAGGGGGACCCAAAAAAACCCAGAATTATTTTTTGGAGGGCAGGCCCCTTGTAGTACAGGCTTCTCCAGCTAGGTAAGTGTCCTAGGAACCCATCGGCATCAGTATACCAGTTAGTGTTATGAGAAGCTGCATTAGGCTTCAGTCCTTTTTTTTTTTTTTTTTTTGAGATTCTTTCTATGCTTTTGCCCATTTCATCTTGGGTGATTTACAAGTGCACCTGCCCACACTGTGCTGAGTGTTCAGAAGTTTTTGACTCCCTGCCCCACCCTCCCTATTCAGTCAATCTCAACCTGAGTGACTTTTTTTGTTTCCACAGATGAAAAAAGTCCTCAAAGGGAAATGAGCCAATTGGAAAAGACGAAACAAAAAAATGTCAGAAGCACTAAAAGGCATCAAAACTGACTGAAGTTCAAAAACTGTTTTGAGCAGTAGAAAAAGCATCTTGATAGGTGCATTGCATCAAATGGAGAATACTTTGAAAGTTGAATGTGACTGAAATTTAAACATGTTAGAATACATAATTTTTATATATAGATTCTGAGTTTTGGCAGTTCTCCCTCATATAAATGTTAGGTATGTTTATATTTAAGTAGAAAAAAACTGAGCTACAAAACAGTATGTCGTTTACAGAAAAAAAGTAGTATATATTTATATATGCATAAAACATACATATACGTATAAAATATATGCAGAAGGATACATAAAACTGGTAGTGGTTTCCCAAGAAGAGAAACTAGGTAGAAGTTGTTTCAAAGGGGGAGATTTAATTTATATTTCTGTAACTTTTGAATTTATAAGCATGTATAGACTAGACAAAAAACATGTATGAACCAGACAAAACTACTACTTAAATTATCTTTAAAAATCTTAAGGAATCTTGGATGACTAATCACAGTGCCACTTTTCGGTTAGTTTTCTGTCTACCATGCCAAAGGCACATTTATTCAGTTAAAAAGTCATACAAACAACAAACTCCCAGGGACCAATGTATGCCCCCCAAACTACCTTTCAGATTTCAGGCATTTAATGTATCACTATATAAATTACAAAAGGAACATACCTTAGGAGACAACATTACAAAGATGTATGTAAAGGAGTGCTCACTACAATGTGCATATAAATAGCAAAACACTGGGAATAATCTACAAATACATAAATAGACTAAATTATAGTATCGTGCAATATTATATATACATTAAAAATGATGGCATAAGCCGGGCTCGGTGGCTCAGCCTGTAATCCCGCGCCTTTGGGAGGCTGAGGTGGATTGCCTGAGCCCGCGGGTTCGAGATCCACCTGGGCAGCAAGACCTCATCTCTACAATAAATCAAAAAATCAGCCAGGCATGGTAGCGCATGCCTGTAATTCCGGCTACTCGGAAGGCAGAGGCAGAAGGATCGCCAGAGCTCAGCAGGTCGAGGCTGCGGTGGCCGGGAGCGGCCACTGCACTCCAGTTGGGCGACAGAGTGAGACTCCAACTCAAAAAAAATAATAATAATAATAATAATGGCATATATGTATGGTATAAACTGATGTATATAAATCATAATTCTGCATATAAGTAACAGTAAATTCTGGATTCTTTCCATACAGTAATATTCAGTATATACTTCATCTGTTTTCACTGCTGACTGATTTGTGATATGGCTGCATCATAATTTAATCATTCCTATATCAGCCGATATTTAGGTTGTTTCTACTTTCTTTTTTTCATTTAAAGTTTTTCACTGCTTTTTTTTGGGGGGGGCAGGATAAATAGTGCTTCATTGAACATAAATCTTCATCCCTAGGAACTAATATTTCTATACGGCAAATTCCTGAAAGTGGAACCATTAGGTCAAAACTAATATGCATTTTAAATTTTTATACGTAGTTCCAAGTTGTCTTCTTCCAAAGAGCCTGAATCAATTTACACTCTCACAACCTTGCAAATTATTAATCATTTTCATTTTCATCAATCTGATGTATGAAAAATTATGTATTAGTTTAATCTACAAAATTAGTAAAAATGAGCAAATCTTTCCATTCCTCCACTGTTTGTGGTATTCAGACAAAATATAGCCCACAGCTATACTATGCTTAACACATACTGTGTTTTTAATTTTTATTAATTTGTCAAAATTTAATCATTGGGAGCCTCACATACAAATCCAAACTTCTCATTAAAAAAATAATTGTATATATATATATATATATACATATATATATATATACATATATATATATACACACACACACACATACATATATACATATACATATATATACTATATATATATGTGTATATATATATACACACACACACACACACACGCGCATCACTGAGTCTATACTTCTTATTTTAGAGATGGGGGTCTCAATATTTGTTGCCCAGGCTGGAATGTAGTGCCTAGTCCAGGGATCCTCCTGAATAGCTGGAACTGCAGGTGCAAGCTATCACACCCGGCTCCATATTTCTTAATAGCAAAAATCTACTGGTACTGAACAGAAGCTACCCTCTGAGTGCTCTCCAACTGAATTACTTCATACATTTCTCCTACTGTGTTCACTCATTTATGTTACTTGCCTGGACTCCTGTACGAACTGAAGTTTAGGACCCCATTTTTCCTGGTTTATTTAGTTAAATACTGGTATGAATGAATATTAACACCTGTTCTTATATACATGTTATGAATATTTCCTGTTGATGGTTTTTCTTTTATCATTCACACACACACATATATATATACATAAAACTTTAAAAATCTAGAAGAATGTTTACCAAATGTTAGCAATGTTATCATTCAATTATAGGTGATTTTTGCTGGGTGCAGTGGCAGGAGCAAGCATGGCACACTGCAGTCTTAACCTCCTGAGCGTAAATGATCCTCCCACCTTACTTGCCCAAATAGCTAGGAG
The DNA here is from genome assembly GCF_000164805.1 of Carlito syrichta. Taxonomy (NCBI): domain Eukaryota; kingdom Metazoa; phylum Chordata; class Mammalia; order Primates; family Tarsiidae; genus Carlito; species Carlito syrichta. The sequence continues at coordinate 433,417 of NW_007245715.1, forward strand.
TACAGGCATATGCCACCACACACAGCTAATTTTTTTTTTTTTTCAATTTGTAGAGAAAAGGGTCTCATTATGTTGCCCAGGTTGGTCTCAACCTCCTGGCCTCAACTGATCCTCCTGCCTTGGCCTCCCAAAGTGCTTGGATTATAGTCATGAGACACTATACCTGGCAACTTTCTACTTTTGTCTCTGTATGTAAATCTTTTAAATGCATACAGTAAACAATCACTTCTTTCATAATCAGAAAGAAAAAAGCTATTTTCATTTTGGAACAGAACAAAATATATAACACTGATAGTTTGCTTGGTATATTTACTTTCTAACTAATAAAGGATAAAGCCAATTAAAACCTTATTTATGAAAAAATATGAATGCCTAATGCAAGAGGAAGTCAATATAATAATCAAAGCTTATTTAAACTGATCCATAATTGCCCATAAAGAACTTAATATATCCAGTACTTAAGGTCAGAATCACAATATAAACTGATTCTACAAGTGGTATTCAAAAGTGCATGAATGATCTGATTCACTTTCAAGTTGTAAAACAGTTTTTTTTCAAAAAAACCAATTATACCCAATTATAAGTATTTACATTTTTATAAATATAAAAAATAAAAAGTACATTTTCAGTCAGTCAACATTTATACATGTCATACATTGTGCAAAGTGCTAAGTATACAATAATAATAAAACACAACCCTTGTCTGTAAGCTTATAGGCAAGTGGATAAAGCAAGCACAAAAGGAAGACATTTAAGACAGCCTTGGAAGTCAGGGAAGCCAGGGAGGGCTTCTTAAAACAGATGTGTAAGCGTGAATCAACCAAAAAAGGTGAAAGGGGACCAGGGATCCAGGAGTCATCCTGATTTCTTCTCTCACGCCTTCAATTTTCACATCCTAACAATCACCAAATTCTATCAACTCTTCTCCTAAAATATTTTTAACTCCATCAACTTCTCTTCATTCTCACCTCTACTACAGAGTATTATATACCTAATTCTCTCTACTAACAGCTATCTAACTAGTCTCACTATAACCACTCCCCCACATCCTGTTCTTCACCTAATCACCACACTGTAATCCTCAAGATCTTTCAAACTCTCAAATCTAATCAGGTTACTATCCAATTAAAATAATTGGGGAACCCTCAAGATAAAACCCAAATTTCTTAACATGCCTTTCAAGATCTGGTCCCTGTTTACTTTCACTATAACTAATATTTCCCACCTTGCACTCTGGTCACAAGAAGTTTTTTCACATCCCCTAGCAGAACCTCCCGTATCTTGTGTCCAGGACTTTGCACAAGCTATTTTCTTCTGCCAGTCACACAGATTTACAGTTCTTCACTGAACTAACTCCTACTTATTCTTCACATCTCAGCTTACAGGTCTGGAAAGCCTTTCCTAATTATTCTAAAGCCTTTCTGCATATCACCTCTGTGTTCCCACTTACAATTTCCTCTATCAGAATAGTTATCAAGCTGTATTATACTTGCCAGGCTAGCATCTGACTCCCTCATTTAAAAGTAATGGGAAAATAGAGACTTAGAAAAATAATTTGCACATACAGCACTTCTATTTACTGAAAGAATAATGAATATTTGTTAACTTGGCTTTATCTCTATACTAGACAGCATGCTCCTCACATAAAGCAGCAATTTTTACTCTATAAAGCACTCTACAATGTAAAAGATATTATGAATCTTTTACTGAGTACACAATAAGTGCCCAATAAACATTTGTTCAATGAAGACAATGAACAATAAACAAAGACAAGGCCTTATCTCATACACAGCATTTTCCTATATTCTACTTAAAAGTCACTCAAAATTTTAATATGAATACCTCCCCCCAAAAAAATGACTAAAGTCTGAAAGACTTCTAATTCTCTTAAATAACTTAAAAAGAAACAGTTCTTCCTGCATAATCACATAAAGCTATAAATTTTTGTAGTTTAAGAGTTTAAAAAGGAACCTTCAAATTGGAAGACCATAAGATTGGTCCAAAGACCAAGAGAACACTCAAAATTAACATGCTCAAAGGAACGTTATTGTTTAGAAAGAAATGGAGAAATACATTGCAGCACGAGTGAACCTGAGGTAGTAGTTTTCAAAGAGGTTAAAGGAATAGCTGTCCATGGATAAAAGATGTTCTACACTTGCCCATGTTAATTAGAATGATGCCAAGAGTCCACAACTAGCACCTTCAAATATATTCATTCAACTTTTTTCCTCCCTTGGTAAGGAAGCAAGATGAAATACTTTGTAAAGACATAGCGAAAGAATTCATTTACTTTACACAGTAGCAAATAAATGGAAGGTTTTGTTTTTTTTTTTTAAGAAATCTATATTACTTCTTATTAGAAAGCAAAAGATTATATATGTAATTTAAATTCCAGGAAAACAAGAGTTTAGAGAAAGAACTGAAAATTCCTATTTACACAACCCACAATTATAAGCCATACTTGGGATGGCAGCTCTCTCATACACTTCAACTCACCATATGTATAAACTGTGAAATTCTCTAGCAAAGTCTCAAAGTAAAAAGGTAGAGTAGAATAAAGAGGACTTAAATGTCTCAAAATAACTAAGAAATAACAGTAAACATGAAATATGTTGACCAAATATGTTGACCAAAATCTGAAAAGATTTTATGCCACACTAATATAAGCTAAAAAGAAGAAAGAAAAAAAAAAGATTTACTTGTGAATCTTTGCTTAAACTGCCTTTCTTACCAAGGACCTCCAAACATGTCATACACAATTTAAGTATTTCCAAGATATACTTTACTCTCCTTTCCTAAGCAAACTGGTAACAACAAAAAAGTTGAACAGTTATCCGTGTAAAGCAAAAGAGGGAAAATATAATTTCTATATACACTAAGGTGACTACAATAAAGTATTTTCAACTTAAAAAAAAAGGAGTTTCAGTACTTTTAGGCTTAAAAATAAATTACATTTAACTGCTCCTTTTTGTATATACAAGCCCACACATTCCTTCACTAGGTGTATCTGATTATAAATCCTTTCCATTACTCTCTCTAGAAAGCATCAGAAACTGTCAGAAAAAATAAAAACAAAAATAAATATATACAAGATTAGAGGAGTGTGTGGTCTCAAGGTTGGCAACTTACATTCAAGTGTTTGGTAAGTTTTGATATTATTATAAAACAAATAACCTTTCTCACATTTATAGAGTTCATTCTTGAGACTTTAGAGAAAGACTTCTATACTCAACTAATTTATTTATCTACAGTCCTGACAGTTTGTTTCTTTAACATAGAATTTACATAATACATTTTGAATTTTAAAAATATAATCTCTTATTGCTGTATTACATTTTTTAAAATATTCCAAAGCAAAACTCTTTCTCATAAAGATCAAAAGAAACATAAGAAGCAGCCATACCCAATTTAACTTACAGTAATAAGGAATTTCTCCCATCAGAAGTTACACAAAATATTCAAAGACTTCTCTTGCTTATATTTTTAGTATACAAAAAAATGACATTTATTTTTGTAATTTAACATATTAAAAACAAACCTACAATTTCAAACTGCTAAGTACTACCTACTATCTTGTAAATATAATCTTGTTTAACTGTGTCCTCTTCATCCCCCCCATTCTTATGTCAAAGCATAATCCTTAATGTGATGGCTTTTAGAGATGGGTTCTTTCTGAGATAATATTAGGTTTAGATGAGGTCACAAGGGTAGGGTCATCATAGTAAGATTTTTGTTCTTATAAGAGGAGTCTAGAGAGCTTTATCTCTCCCCCCCCTCCAAGTGAGGATACAGCAGAAGGCAGCCATCAGCAAGAACCCTTACCATGAACAGAATCACTAGCACCTGGATCTTGGACTTTTTAGCCTCCACAATGGAAAAAAAATATTACTGTTGTTTAAGCCACATAGTCTATGAAATTTTGTTATGGCAGTCTGAGCCAACTAAGACAAATCCCAAAATATGATTCCTATATAGTTTACAGAAGCTTTACTATTAAAAAAAGCCCACACCATGTACATGCAAATCATAAAGTAATTTGCAGATAGTAAGTGATATATTATTTAAATATGCCAGAAAGAAAAACATTATTTAACAGTGATTTTTAGTTGCTTTTGGAAGCTAATCAATTATTATCAATCTGTATAATTAGTTATAATAACTAGATAATGGTTACAGAAATAAGATGTGCTAATGAACAATTTTTACATTTATCACATGAAGCTACAATTTATGGTTATCAATTTTCAAAGAATTTGAACATAACAAAATATAGTAAAATTTCAATTATATTCAACTTAATTTCAACTTTCTCTGATAAAACAAAATCTTTAAGATCTTGCCACAGGATCATTGTTGTTTTAGCAATTATCACAAATACATATATACACACACACATACACATATATATGTCAGGTACAGTTGAGTTCCAACTGAGAAAAGGCCAGATAAACTTTTTGTATTTTTGTATGCATTAAGGCATTATTCATGGAGTTAACTCTACAAAAGTTACATAGCTGACTTTCAAAGAAAATGCATTAAGTTCTTCCTTTTACATATATATATCTAGATTTTTTTTTTTTTTTTTCAGTTGGAGTCTCACTCTTTGTAGCCCAGGCTAGAGTGCAGTGGCATGCTCACGGCCACCATAGCCTCCACCTTCTGGGCTTAGGCAATCCTTCTGCCTCAGTCTTCCAGTTAGCTGAAACTACAGACACACGCCACCAAGCCCAGCTAGTTTTTGTGACTTATTGTAGAGACGAGGTCTCACCAAATTGCCCAGGCTGGTCTCAAACCCCCGGGCTCTGGCAATCCTCTCGCCCTGGCCTCCCAAAGTGCTGGGATTATAGGCTAAACCATCGTGCCCGGCCCATAAAATCTGTTAACTGAAACATTTAACTATACTATCTATCTGTGTACACTTAATGTAAGCTCAATTTGGTCTTTTTTTAATTAACAAAAATAAGCTAGTAAAAGTATGCTTTATTAAATCTCTTTACAATCATATTTTCCTGGACAACAACAAATAAACCAGTAAATCTCATTCTTTATAGTTTCTCATTTCAGTATCTGGTTCTCACAGGATGAAACAATGCTAAAATGTTTAGGTTGCACAACACTGGGGGAAATGTTAAAATTTTCACTAAAAGTTTTAAGAACTGTACACAAACATCATGGGAATGTTTATATCGGAATTATCAAATTTTTCTAAATAAAAATTTTAAGTTGTGTTTTAAAAATAGTGACTCCTTTTTAAAAAAAGTCATTTTTCTCAAGCCCCCAAATAATTACTGTTTTTCATGCCATGTTTACAACTTAAAACATTACCACCTGATTTATGTCAAACATTCACTAACCATCATTATAGCTGATCAACTTTAGGTGCTTAATGTCCAACTCAAGGCCTGACACAATCTCAAATATCTTTGCAGTTTCAGTATTCTTTGTTCTTGTCCCAAATACTGTTCTGTGTGTACTACTATAAGCTATTATATAACAGGAAGTGGGGAAAATTTAAAAAATACTGCAGCACTACCAGCCATTTAGCATGCTGAGTTCCCAGTTGCTTAGTGGGTGTTCTGAAACTAGGCCATATTTCTAGTATTAAGAATTTCAAATCACTACTTACAAAGTACAAAAATAAATGTCTTCAAGATTAAATCATAAAACCTTACTATTTTAAGTTGCCTAGCATATACGAATCTTATTTCTATGAGTTTAGAGATGTAACTAACACATACTAGATAAACCAGTATTTGTTTTAGCAATGAAATAAATAACGAGCACTTCTACCTATCCTTATATAGTCACAGAATTCAAGAGATCACAATATTAAAATAAAATGTAATTTATTTGAACCAGAACTTAAGCTCTTCAGTAAAATTCTGAATTCTATATCCCAGATACATACAAATCAAAACTGAACTAAATATAATCTATTTCAGGTCACTCAGTCTGTTAAACACCACATACTTTTAGCAAACAAGTAACTATGGCTTCTAACCTAATTTTCCCAGTCCAGGTGACCAGGAAATGCCAAGAGAATAAAGTTTATTCTCCTTAACAGAATAAACGTGTGAGAAATACTTAAGCCATTTTGTCATATCACTGCAACAGGTTATGTTTTCATTCACAATTGATCAAGAAAAACATGTTCAGTTACTCGATTTTACATATTTTATAGCTAAAGAAACACATCGTAAGTATAAAATCTACCTCTACAGACTACATAGTAGTAATATTGTACTGCGCTGATTCAGTACTTTGATATAAATGTTTGTTTGAACTTATGTTGTTCAATAAACATTGGTGCCTACTATATTTTAACTCATTAAGCAAACCAATCCAATGAGAAAAGCTTAACAGATCGAGTTTTAAATTGCATCGTTTTGAGTGGAAATTTTCCTGAAATACATGCTCTTCATGTTTTTAAAAGTTACTAATATCAATTAACCTCTTCTTTATGATCCTAGATTATAATTATTACTAAAATATTTGATGAATAAAACAAATGGTATCATAAAAAGTTCTTCGCAAGTCTGTCACAACTTTGTTACTGTAAACCGCTTTAAAAAAAAAAAACAGAAACATGTTTAAGTGTTTTCTCTATGTTCTCATTTTCAACTCTCTTATGCCTCCAGGAGTAATTCCAGTGCTTTTTACATTTGGTTACCAAACTTCCTTTAAATTTTACATTATGGGGAAAAAAAAGAAAGCCTGTAAGACCTGAAGGGCTCCAAGGACAGAAAACGTGTTTAAAAACAAAAATGTGATGACATATTTTTTGTCTTTTTCACTGGCCTATGCAGTTTGTTTCGGAGCCCTAGACTATTAATTTAAAATTAATTTTCTACTTGAAGTCTAACAAAGTGTAGACATTACATACTGGAGAAACTGTAGTAATTAAGACAAGACATACTCAATGCTTATCCTGAGACATATAGACTAACAATAAAGACAAATCCAAACTGTTATTCCCCTGCAATTTTCCAAATGGACTTAAACATCTCTGATCTTTGTGAGTTTTGTTTTTTTACCCTACACCTATCCTACTTATTTCTCAAGAGATAGTTCCTATCCTATCCTATCCTCCAGCAAGCATTGCTAGTTATACATGCAGTCTGATTCTTAACTCATCTGAGTTTGCCAGTGTATACTGCTGCTAAAGTATCCTGTCACATTGTTTATCAACTATTAACTTATCCAGTTCATGTAAAAAACTCCGAATTTACTGAAAGTAGAAAACATAGTATATTTATCTTTGTATCCTCAGAGTCTGGAACACACATGGCATTCAAAAGTTCTATGACATTGTTGAATATGAAACTGTAGTTAGTAAGAAATATTTATAGAACAAAATTGAAAAGTTAACATAAAGATTATCTGCAAGATTGTGAAAGTCTTGAAAGCAGGAAGTGTTATACAATGCAAAACTGGAAACTGAGAAAACCCAAATTTAACTGATAAAACTAACTCCAAGCTCTACAAATTATGTCAGAACAAGACACTTTGTCTCCAAGACATTAGAAAAACTAGAAGACTTATCTTTATCAGCTATGAAATTATTTAATTAAAATGGTAGGACTTTTAAATAGTAATGAGGGCAAATAAAATATTAGAACATTAGGAGTCTTCCCAGTGCTATAAACAGAGGACAGACATGCCAAAACAATTTATAAAAGTATTCAAGATTCATTTCACATAGGAACCAATTATACCTCTTTTAAGGGTTATGTTTTAGTTACAAGCATATGTTCATTCTTTCCCATATAAGAATTCTCACCTTTTAGAGCATGTACTACTTTTTGCAATCAGTTTTGATCCTTAGAGAAGTTGGAATGAGATATACAGTGTAAAGTCTAATTAGTTTTCTTTAAAATCTTGATAATGGGAGCTGCATACTTTTTCTAGAAACACGTTATCAACATCTCAAAAGTTTAAGGGTTGTTGATATGTAGAATATTCTTTTATGTGTTTGAACTTCGCTTTGCTGATTTAAAGATGCTGTGCTATAGTTGGGAACCAGGAGAAAATACCAAAGTCAGAATAAACACTAGTTTATCATAAAATGCAGTTACATATTTTAGACATAAGTTTCTCAGACTTATGCAGTTCCTTTCAACCTGCAGTAATTAGCAAGTACTTTTTTGAAAATTTTATAGTTTACCAAGTTCAAACACACTACAGATTACACGTAACTTAGAAATTTTTCAGATTTTAAAAGTCAGTTTAGATAAGAAGGTAGGAAAATACAAAAACTTAACTACTATAGTAACAGAGAAAGTATTTCAGGGTACAACTTTAATGCCGTGTAACAAGTAAAAGAAACAAGTTCAGAAGATAGACTAAACAGTTAAAATAGGGGATACAAGGAGAGTATATGTACATAATTTAGTCTACGAAATATTTAGCCTTAAGTTATATGTCTAATGTATAATGAAATATAAAATATGTCTACTAGTAGGCAAAAATACCAACTTAATATTTGCAGTACTTAATGTATCATTCACTGCTAAATTACAGACTATTTCTATCTAATTCATCTATAACAAAATATTTACCAATTTCCTATTAGTGTCTTATTAGTAAATATCAGTCCATTTTATATCTAAGTTTCCTCTATTAATTTATATTTTATAAACAAGTTGAAGAATTATTCCCAGTCTAAGCCATAAACCTCAGACCTCAATGAAGGACTTGCAAATTAACTTGTTTGGTTGGGCTTTATTATTATTACTAATGGTAGCAGCAGCAGCAGCTTTTAAAATCTTGTTTTGTTTGTTATAAGCATATGTTTTATGCTTTTTCATACATAAAAAGGATACATAAATGATATAGTAAACCAAGTACTAAAGATATATTCCTTCAATTAATCTTCAGTCTCCAAAAATATGCATCCTTATATATACACAGTTTGGAGTATCCGAAGTCAAAAGAACACAACAGATTTTTATATTTAAATAACGTTTTACAAAAAAAAAAAAAAAAAGTTGTTTAAACAAATATGACTGTAATTCAACTAACTATATAACAAAAAACTCAAATTTAATTCACCCTTCCCCATAATCCACATGGGTAAGCCAGGGTAAAAAAAAAAAAAAATGTACCAGCACTGAGCGGGCTCAGTGGTTTAGCCTGTAATTCCAGCACTTTGGGAGCCCGCAGGTTCGAGACCAGTCTGGGCAACTTGGTGAGACCTCGTCTCTACAATAAAACAAAAAATTAGCCAGGAGTGGTAGCATGCCTGTAGTTCCAGTTACTTGGAAGACTGAGGCGGAAGGATTACTGGAGCCCGGTGGGGTGGACACTGGGGTAGCAGTGAGGGTGCCACCGCATTCCAGCCTGGGCGACAGAGAGAGACTACAACTTAAAACAACAACAACAAAATGTACCAGCACCAGCCATCTTTGGGACTATTCCAGGTAGAATTCCAGTTCATGCCTCCCTGATATGGGGGGGCAGTCATTCAGCCCTGTCCCAAGTCACAGAAGAAATAGCAATTTTAAAAGCACAATTCTAGAAAGCATAACAAAGCAACTGATTATTTTTGTGTTTCTACTTAAATATAAAATGTTTCAAATTTCTGACTCGCTTGCATTTCACAAGTTGATGTATGATCTTTACTTGTTACAACTACCCAAAAAATAGCTCTGATCAACTTTCTGAACATGGTAAACTAAAAACCAATCTAGCTGCAAACTATTAATGTATATCTTAACATCACTCTTTAATCATAACAATTTATAATAAAAGAAAAATTTTAAAACTTGAAAATTTTATTAATAATGTGAGATCAGAAAACAAAAACCCACTTGAGATTAATACAGCTGCTACTTCAAAAACTGAGCAAGCACCCTGGGAAAATGCAGTACCCTTAAAGACAAGCTATTTCTATAACTTGAAACTGGGATTTTAAGAATATAGTTTTGTAAGCTAGCCTTATACTACACATAAGCCATTTGAAAACTGCAAACCTTAGATAAAGACTTTATTTTTGCCCATGGTCTATTTTTCAAATGCATATTCATAATTATATAAAAATTTTACACTGTACTTCATGTACAAATAAAGGTAAAAGATTTATCACATTCAGTCTAAGTTCCATACGTAGAGAATGGTTATTTACACACTGCATTCCTAAAATTCTTGTCACTGTCACACAGAAATGCATCAACATTTAATAAACTCAAATTATAAATATAAGCTTACTTAATGTTAAGATTGTATGCAAAAGCCAAGTCTTCAAATACACCACAATAGTTATACATGCCATGACGTGGTGGGGTGAGGGTAGAGATTAGTTACACTCATAAACCGAAGTCTTTCAGATTAAAGACTTTTCAGTGTTGCTACATTTAGACACAAGTACATTTGGTTACAGAATTGTACCCTAGAATTCTGAATAACATAACAAAAAGTAAGTTTTTGATACAGTAATCCCTCTAAGTAGATACTAGACCTCCTGACATCTATGAAGAGTGCACAAAATTACACAGGTATAAATCTAGAAACTGTTGGTAGCTATCACGCTGAGGCAAAGACTACACAGTCCACATCTGCAACCTAATTTTGCTTCAGCATCCCCAGAGACTTCGAAAATATTTCTTTGGGTAGATTGCAAAACAGTGCTTCCTCTTTTATTCCCATTACCCCCATTACGATACAAAGCAACAGACAAGAAAATCAAATCGCCAAGTGAAAGGGCTGAACGCTTAAAAAGCTTACACACACACACAAAGCATCTTCTTTCTAATGCCCGAATCGGTATTCATTCCACCTGTTTGTAAATTCATGCTTCCACAATAATACAGTCTGCTGATGAAAGGAAGACAAGGAAAGAAAGAAACGGAAAGAAACAAAAAAGGAAGGGAGGGAGGAAAGAAGGAAAGAAAGAGAAGCAAATTAATGATGCTTTGGAGTCATTATTCTTCTACCCAGGCTTGGGAGGGAGGGGGATGGTACAAAACAATGGATACTCAGGGGCTGGGGGGGGAGTCGTTTTGCCCCGAAGCCTCTTGCGTTATGGGGGGGGGGGCCGGCGGG